>NC_021161.2:30327635-30337058 GCF_000331145.2 Cicer arietinum
AAAACAAAACTTCATCATGAAAGCATGCTTGATGTGGACAATTAATGATTTTCCCGCATATGGTATGTTATCTGGATGGGGAACACAAGGTAAGTTGGTATGTCCTCATTGTATGGAAGACACAAAAGCTTTCATTTTGAAATATGGCGGTAAGAATTCTTGGTTTGATTGTCATCGTCGATTCTTGCTAGCTAATCACTCTTTCAGAAGAAGTAAAAGAAGTTTTACAAAAAATAGGGATAAGAAAAACGGTCAACCTTACATTTACACAGGGCAAGAGATATCGGAGGTGGTGAGTAACTTTCCAAAAGTGACTAAAATTGGTTGGAAAAATAAATTGAACGGGTATGGAGTGGGTCATAATTGGAAAAAACGAAGTATCTTTTGGGATCTTCCATATTGGAAGGATAACTTGTTAAGGCACAACCTCGATGTGATGCACATAGAGAAAAATGTCTTCGATAATATATTTAACACTGTTATGAATGTTAAAGGTAAAACAAAAGATAATGTTCGCGGGGACTTGGAGATGCAAGTATTATCTAACGGAAAGATGGGTAAACCAAAGGCAAATTACACATTGACATCATCAGATGCCAAGTTGGTTTGTAAATGGCTTAAGGAATTGAGAATGCCTTATGGCTATGCTTCAAACCTTGTTAGGTGTGTTGATGTTGAGAAGGGTACGATACATGGGATGAAGAGCCATGACTGTCATGTTTTCATGGAGTGTTTACTCCCAATTGCATTTCATTCCTTGCTATAATTTGTTTGGAACCATTAACTGAGCTAAGTCGATTCTTCAAGGATCTTTGTTGCAATACATTGAGGTTGGACGACTTAGTTAAGTTGAATGATAACATTCCAATGATCATATGCAAGTAAGAAAGGATTTTTCCACCAGGTTTCTTCGACTCAATGGAGCATCTTCCAATACATCTTGCCTATGAAGCAATGTTAGGTGGTCTAGTACATTACCGGTGGATGTATCCATTTGAAAGGTAACTTTTGTGGTTGATTTTTTAACAGATTACATGTTTATTATAACTTACTTAATAGACATTTAATGATTAAATGTGCATATGTATGGGAGTCTCAAAGCGGGCAATGACAAACAAGGCTAGGGTTGAAGGCTCCATATGCACCAACTATATACAATGCGAGACAACTTATTTTTGTTCTCATTATTTCAAGTCATTCAATTTGTTGTCGACCACAAATTTAATTAATAATCGTCATTTAGAATATGATGATCTCCAACCTTCACTATCCATCTTGCTGAAACGAGGTCGACCTAGTGGGAAGTCTAGAACACATTATCTAACAAATAACGAATGGAAATCTGCTCAAGTACACGTGTTGATTAATTGTGATGAAATTAAACCATATCTTGAGTAAGTGTTCATCATAATGCGTGGAAAATTATATTGATGCAAACCATAATACGTATTTACTTATGAACTATGTGATTGTTGACAGCTTATTCTTGGAGAATCACTCAATCAATGAAGAAGACACATCTAGACGTATACATGCAGAGCTTCCCATATGGCTGAAAGCATATGTAAATAATGAGGCAAATGAAGTGACTAACAAAGACATGATAGCACTATCTCGTGGTCCTTCATCAATGGCAATATCTTGGAACATTTACTTTGTTAACGGGTACACATTTCACACTAAGGCCTACAACATTAATAAAAAGACAATCAATAGTGGGGTGCATGTAAGGGGTCTTACTAAAGAAGGAGAAGATGATTACTATGGCATGATCAACTATATCATAGAACTAGATTACTTTGGTCTGAAGGAGAAGGTTGCATTATTTTATTGTGAATGGTTTGACCCAACAAAAAATAGGGGTACAAAGATTCATCCACAATATCAAATTGTTGATATTAAGATGGATAAACGTTATCATCTTTATGATCCTTTCATCCTGGTGCAAAAAGCAAGACAAGTGTATTATGTCCCCTATCCAGAAATGTGTAGAGATAAGCGTGGATGGTGTGTGGCAATTACCACAAAACCAAGGGGTCATGTGGAGATTGACAACACAGAGGATGAAATGCCTTATCAGTTTGATGGGATGTCACATGTTCTATCAATTGCAGAAATAGAATCCATATCTTGTTTACGTGACAACTCACAAGTAGATGTGTTCGAAGAGATTTTTGATTGAAGATTGTAGTGAAGGGAGAAAGGATAGTGATCGAACATATTACAATAGTATTTTGTATTGCACAATATTAGAGTTTATTTTATGTATTTTGTATTACACTGTGTATTTTGTACTTAAGCAACTTGCTGATTCTGATAAATTGTTTATGTATTATGTATTTTGTGATTGAACAGATTACAACTTGCTGACTCTGTAGTATGTATTTTGATAAATTGTCTACTTAAGCAACTTGTATTTTGATAAATTGTATTATGTATTTTGTATTGCACTGTTCATTTTGTACTTACGTGACATTTTTTATTTACTCTTTTTTACTTTATAACAACAGATGACTAACAAAGGTGGCAGTGATAAAGGAAAGGCCCATCCTACTAGGGGTAAACCAAAGATGTTGCGATCGGGTAAACTTAATGAGTAGCGGGATGTCATACGTCGCAACTTTCCTACCACTAGGCCACTTCATTGTTCCTCTCTAGCCCCGTCTCAGCCTCCAACATCAACTAAGATTGTAGCACATGTTGATACTATAACACCACCATCCCACTTGACACCATCTCCCATCCATGCCTCAACCCCTGAGGTATTTGTCTTTATGCCAACTCCAGGTTTAAGTATTCATACCATGGGTGCCTCTTCGCAACATTCCCCACATGAGGCTTTGGTAGAAAAGAATGTGGAACAAACTTCCGATGGTCATGAGGATAGGGTAGAAATTGGGGACCACAACCAAGATGACGAGGAGGTGGGTCAAGGGAACGTTCCTCCTAGCGTGCCTGTGAGAGATGATAATGGAAAATTCATTATACGACCTTATGGTAAAGGGTAAGTTACAACAATTGTTTATTTTCTTAATATTAGAAGCATAAGTATAGACACATATTATTTACTTAATACTTTATTTCTTCAATACATTAATGCAGACTCACTCTTAGCAACGCAGTTGCAGATGCCATTAGGTATGCCATACAAAAACAATTTCGTGAACTTATCTATGGTTGGAGTGCAACCACTGACATAATTAGACAAGATTGGTTTGAAAAGTTTGTGGTAAGCCTTTGAATATAATTATATGTTCAATTCATTTTTCTAGCATATATAAGGAGAATTGTGTAATCTGTTTTGTTCATAGTAGTTAGTACATATATAAGGAGAATTGTGTAATCTGTTTTGTAATCTGTTTTTATTCCTAGGAGAAGGTATCGTGGGGTCCTTGTCATAATGATATTGTGAGGAAGCTTGGACTGGTCTTCAAGCATATTGGGAAGGCACATCATTCAAGAACATCTCCAGCCAAAATAAGACCAATCGATCTTCAACAAGAGGCGGGGTTGTCCACACCTCAGGCCGCAAGGCTCATATTAATGTTGCGATTGAGCTCGTATGTACAATTTAATGTTATGATATCTAATTCTGAGTTGTGATCCAATAATCTTTATTTTATTTGTAGAGCAATAACCTTCAAAGAGATTTACTTCCAGATGAGTTGTTTTTGACAACCACAAGAGGAAAAATGGCGCTTGGGTTGATAGTCGCGCAGAATCTACCTATGTATGTTCTTTATTTATGTAAATTCTTTATGCAAATTCTTTATATTACAAATCAACCAAAAAATAATATGATGTCATTTATACCTAGAATAGCAATCCATTTATTATACACTTGTTTGTTTAATTTATTTTAGAAATTTGATAATATATTACGTTATTAATTTATTCCATTTATCAGGGAACATTTAAAGAAAAATTGGAGGAAGTACAAACGCAAATTGGCGAAACAAGTGAAGAAAGTGCTAAAGAGGTAGATGGAGGGACAATACTTAAATTATGGACTGAATCTGCAGGGGGTCACACTCGTGGTCGAGTTTATGGTACGAGAGACTTGTCCATTAACGTCTGACAGGGGTGTGTATCGCTTACACAACATTCCCATAATCCTTCTAATTCTATGATTGGGATGTCTTTAGAAGCGGAGAGGGCAGCTAGAATTAGAGCTGAACAAATTGCTCAAGATGCAGTGGCCCAAGCTCAAGTAGCTACCAACGTCACCGAAGAGGCTAGGGAGCGTTCAAAGAAGTTAGAGAATGATTTTGATGCATTAAAGCAATTTTTTGGAGATAAAATTGACGGTTTGCATCGTCAATCAGCTGGTGGATCATCTACTACGAGTCATCCTCCTTCGCATCCTCATTACGATCATAATTTGGACGACGTGTCGCTTGAAGAACCTTAATGTCATAGTTATGCTTACTTTTTGTAGTAATTGGTTGACAATTATGTATTATGTAACTTTGTTAAAGTTGTTATTCGATACTATTTATTATTTTGTAGTTTTAGAACACATGATATTTTGTTATGTTATTTAATACTCTGGTGCGTTTGTTATGTTGTCAATGAATGACTTTTAATGTTTATTAGCAATCAATTATATTATTAAAAAAATGAAATTAAGCAAGGGCTATAAAATTAAAAATTAAAAATTAAATAAATTTGAACTTAGCGTCGGCATGTCCGTCGGTACTTTATAAATACAGTTGACTTTTATTTTGACTTTAGCGTCGGTCAGCCGACGCTACAAATTTTGTTGACTAATGTCGGCCATCCGACGCAACTATTTTTCCCCCAGTTGACGTGGCAACTTACATTTTTAGCGTCAGATGTTTTAATTTTATACATAGCGTCGGTGTAGCGTCGGCTGGGTCGACGCTAATATAGCGTCAGATGGTATTTGGCTGACGCTAATAACTAGCTTCGACACTGATGCTAAATCGACGTTAGCATCGGCTTTTGCCCTATTAGCGTCGGTTTTGGGCCGACGCTAAATCCTGTTTTTCTAGTAGTGTTTAATTGTGAAGAAATGCATAATCTCATATTTGAACTTAAACCTCAACATATAATATCCTCGTAACCACTAGGTAATGTATATTTTAATAACCTATAATAAAAAATAATATCAACTATAGTTCACTACACCAAAAATAACATTTTACAACGCTATTTTTAAACCCTTTACACTGCTTTTAAGTATTGTAGTATCTAGTGTTGTTAAAAGATACAACAACGCTATTTAAAATAAAAAAGCACTGTAATAGGTATAAATATATAGCACTCAACACTTCTCTTAGACTGGTTTTACCACGATTTTCTTAAAAAAGCGTTGTAATTGGTCCATATATAGCGCGCTTCTTATACTAGTTTTACAACGCTTTTCTTAAAAAAATGTTGTAATAGGTGGATATATAGCGCACTTCTTATACTAGTTTTACAACACTTTTTTAAAAAGTGTGCTGTAATAGGTACATATATATTGCGCTTCTTAGACTAGTTTTACAGCGGTTTTTCAAAAAAACGCTTTAATATGTGCATATACAGTGTGCTTTTTACACTAGTTTTACAACGTTTTTGTCAAAAAATCGCTGTAATAGGTACATTTTAAAAAATATTGTAAATCTATTCTAAAAAGCAAGGTAAAATATTGATTGGTATAAACAAACCTTTAATGGCATTTTTTTATAAAAAAAACGTTGTCTTTGAATGAGATTTCAATTTTTTTCCAAAATCATATTCATCAAACACATATTAACATAATTGCAATTTTTTAATTCAGCACCAGTCTTTCTTTATTTCAATTAGATCACTTTCAGAGTATGTTGAATTGGAGTTGTCAAAGTACTATGCGATATAATATTTGAACATAAATAAGTTAGAATCAAATATATATATATATATATATATATATATATATATATATATATATATATATATATATATATATATATATATATATATATATATATATATATATATATATATATATATATATATATATATATATATATATATATATATATATATATATATAGTTTATATATGAAAATTAAAATATAATGAAAATAACGTACCATTTTTGGAATTATATTTTGATTCATATCAACAATCTCCTTCATGAATCAATATATAGTATCCGCAGTCTATGTTGTTAGTTTGACGATGGCACTATAAAATAAAATATGTACGTCAATAGATATTTATGATTTGATTGTATATGAAATTATAAAGGCATATAATTAAGTTCTAAGACAAAAATTTCAAACATTTATTAGAATCCATGTGATGTTGTTTGACTTATGCTTCGACACTGTAGCACCCTTTAAGCGCGGAAAACTTATAAAGCACTATCAAATAAATGTAATTATTATTCAATTACCAAACACATTATTTATATATGTAAGAAATAAATGAATATTACTTACGTATCGAAGATATTCTTTATATCCGAGTGATTGTTATAATGATCTTGCAGTGAATCTAAATAGTATATAATTTTAGAGGTATTGATGGTAAACAACACCCAATGTTGCCTACAACAACAAAAATTTGGTTGGCATATTTTTTACGTTAATTGGATCAAGTTTAAACATGGGTAGCTTATTGGGAGATAAGAATGAAAATCTATTTGTCAATGTGCGCATGCACACCAACTTTACATACAAATATCTTCAATGAAAATATAAAATTAGATTAGTAACCAATAAATATGGTAGTGATGCAATTAAAAGTAATTTTTATCTTAAATAAAGTATTTTACATTACCTAATGTATATGCTGATGACAGTAGCACTTGTAACACCCCGATTTTCAAAGCGAGGGTGTATTTTTTTTTTCAAAAGAAATTAAAATAAAACAGAGAAATATATAAGGTAATACCTTTGGATAAATAATTAAGTCATTATAATTTACAAGCAGCGGAAAAGTTTATCAAAATATGAATCCAAAATATTTACACATCAAAAGTTGGTACATGTAACCCATCGAAAATAACATGTCAAGCTGACAATATTAGTATAGGTACAGTCTTCCATTTTAAAATAAATACAATTCAAAAGAAAGACGTCTGTTCCCTCTATGTCAACCTAATCTGATCATTCTCCAAAACAAACTAAACGCCCTGAGTGATCTCCACGCGCCCCGTAAGATCCTCCTAGCATAGCTCCAGTCAGGCATTCCCCTCTACATTCCCATCCATAGGGTATGAACCGGTAGGATTGTCCTGGCTCTCATTTGAGGGCAAAGCCCAAATTTCCACAATAGTTGTAAAGGTCACCAACCGAAATTAACAATTAACACATAACATTTATGTTTTTAAATGCACAAAATAACCTTTCAACTTAGCATGAACCTTAAAAGGGTTTTCCATATGCTAAAAGTTCATATAACACTTGCCAAATAAAAATGAAATCGAAACAAAGTTCTCAATCCATCAAGTAATACATAACTGACCAAGACTTTGATAAATCAATTGAGCAATCTGTTATCTAACTCAAAATAAGAATTTCTACTAAGCCAATCGATTTCCAAATCGATTTCCTGAAGGTTTTTAGTGAAATTTGAACTCTGGGCTTAATTCAATCGATTGAATGAATAACTGAGCCCCTGACTTAATGCCAACCGATTTTGACAGTTTTGCTGAATTCCAGTATGGCCAAATCGATTTCCAAATCGATTTCTTAAATGGTTTTGAAAAACATATCAAAAAATCGATTGGCAAATCGATTATGTCAAATTAGGGAAGTCCCTGTAACTCATCCAAACGATTGGGAAATCTATTTCCTTGCATATTCTTCCAAAAATACATAAACTAACTCAATCACATTCACTCACAATTCCAACACATAACACTTAGCACTTATAACACAATCACTACAACATCATGAGCTTCGAAATAGTTTTGCAATCAAACATGCTATCACACGATTCCCAAAACATAACACTTAGCACTTATAACACAATCACTACAACATCATGAACTTCGAAATAGTTTTGCAATCAAACATGCTATCACACAATTCCAAACAAAACCCTCCGCGAGAGGCGTAAATCCTAAACGTACAGTTTCTCACGAACGAACACGAGTGCAGTCTGTCATGGACAAACACAATTTACCAGGGTGTATCTCTCACGGACAAACACATGTGCAGTCTCTCACGGACAAACACAATTTACCAGGGTGTAGTCTCTCACGGACAAACACCTGCGCAGTCTCTCACGGACAAACACAATTTACCAGTGTGTAGTCTCTCGCGGACAAACACCTGTGCAGTCTCTCACGGACAAACACAATATACCAGGATGCAGTCTCTCACGGACAAACACATGTGCAGTCTCTCACAGACAAACACAATTTACCAGGGTGTAGTCTCTCACGGACAAACACCTGTGTAGTCTCTCACGGACAAACACAATTTACCAGGGTGTAGTCTCTCACGGACAAACACATGTGCAGTCTCTCACGGACAAACACAATTTACCAGGGTGCAGTCTCTCACGGACAAACACCTGTGCAGTCTCTCACGGACAAACACAATTTACCAGGGTGTAGTCTCTCACGGACAAACACCTGTGCAGTCTCTCACGGACAAACACAATTTACCAGGGTGTAGTCTCTCACGGAACACCAAAACACATCAATTCATTTATCCACAAAATCCAACCATACACATATCAAATTTCATAAGCATTGATTATGAACACGTCAAATACGAAGAACACAATCATCACAACATACCCCTCAAACACATCAAATCTCATTTCCTCAAAGTCATACAATAACGAGTTAAATTCATTTTCCCCCAAAACCAATACTTCAACCCTAACAAAATTTTTTTCCACACAACCACAGATAAGTTCCTAAATGAAAACTAAAAGTTTGGAAGGAGCCCTTACCTTCACGTTAGCTTTAACGTGCGATTACGGTACCGCGAGTAAATCTGGTAAAATCTCTGCTCACAACGCCGCTTCGAAAGTTGGTTCCCTAGCACCGTAGCATGGTAGTGAGCACATTTCCCTTCTATCTCTTCGTGAAACGAAGCTTAGATCTAGATGAAACGGGGAGGTTTGTGTTTGACGGTTTTGAAATCCATAACTCTGTTTTTGAATCCAGGAAGAAGGAAGAAGCTGCAAATTTGTTCTTACTCACCCACAATCCTTGGGTTTCTACTGTTGAACAAAAGGAAGCAGCAAAAATGGAGGTCGAAGGAAGAAGAAGGAATGGGTTTCACGCGAGGCAGATGAAGAAGGAGAACTTCTGTTTTCTTTCTTTTCTTTTTCTTTCCTTTTTACTTTTCCTCTCTTTCTCTTTCCTCTTCTTCTCTTTCTCTTTCCTTTCTTTTTCCCTCCAAACAATTAATCATTATATATATATTGAATATAATTAACAAATATCTCAAAATATTTAAATATTTATAA
>NC_021161.2:30337295-30342013 GCF_000331145.2 Cicer arietinum
TGTTTGACGGTTTTGAAATCCATAACTCCGTTTTTGAATCCGGGAAGAAGGAAGAAGCTGAAAATTTGTTCTTACTCACCCACAATCCTGAGGTTTCTACTCTTGAACCAAAGGAAGCAGCGAAAATGGAGGTAGAAGGAAGAAGTAGGAATGGGTTTCACGCGAGGCAGATGAAGAAGGAGAACTTCTGTTTTCTTTCTTTTCTTTTTCTTTCCTTTTTACTTTTCCTCTCTTTCTCTTTCCTCTTCTTCTCTTTCTCTTTCCTTTCTTTTTCCCTCCAAACAATTAATCATTATATATATATTGAATATAATTAACAAATATCTCAAAATATTTAGATATTTATTAAATTTACCATTTCGCCCATAACTTCTCCAAACCACTTTTGTTAAAATATCCACTCTCGTCGCAACTCAATTGACATAAACAACTTTTAGCAATTGCGAGACATTTTTAACAAACTCCCCTGAATTAAATTCTTCGTAGAGGATTCACCGTACTTAATTTAATTTATTTATCGACGAGTAATTTTAATCGGCATCAAAATATCTTTTTGGTAATATAAACTCCAAAATATTAATAACTTTGACCAAAAAGACTCCGAGTTCAATACCAAAAATACACTAAAATACATAAAGTGTACTTTAAAATTATGGGTCTTACAACACTCAACTCATCATGATTGAGAAGTTCATATATTTGCTCTTTATTAAGTAATTCTTCATACTCTTCGTCAAAAATATCTTTCTCCATGTGTATGATATGTGCATCATTGCTATCCATATTCATTTTCGCTGTTATGTCAAGTCACGATCCAAATCGAGAAAGGCATGAATGACTTATTTTAGGAGCAGCAACTGATTTACCACGAACCTGCATTTGCGGTGCAGCAGATTTTAGGAGAAACATATTTAGGATTAGGAGAAGCAAATTGACTTTTGGCATATTTATTTTAGGAGAAGCACCTAAATAAATTAGTGATTGAATAAATATTTTACCAATAACCTGCATTTGCGGTGCAATTGGTTTATTTTTTGAATCAACTTTCTTAACATTTTCGGTGGGTTTTGCTTGAATCTGAAAAAATGAGGTTGATTAGTTTGTTAGTTATTATAGTAAGCTAATCATTTCGTATACAATTGATGTATATGTCAAACCTTTTTTGGTAAAGTGATTGACTCGTTGTGAGGAATCTTCTTATCATTCCCTTTAGACTTTGTAAGAATCTAAATAAATGTAAAATTAAAGTTTACAGCGGAAAAATCAGCAAGTAAACATAATCAATCATAATCATACAATTAAACACACATAGCAATTAAACATATTGTATCTATGCCAACAAGATTTTTGGGCCATGCCACATAACTACCTATTACTTCTCCCAAAAACTTCATATCTCCATTGTTGTCGGGGTATAGGCAATGGTGCAAGTGGTTCTAAAGTAGTCACGGGTGAAACTTTAACATGACCGACAAAGATCGGATTATGGTGTAATACTTCTCCCAAGGTATTGTACAATGTTCTTTTTTCAACCATGCGATTAGTAGGGGAGGATATATATAGCACACAAGATGAGACACCATAAATCAATGGTTAATACATAAGTATGTGAAACAATTAGGTTGAATGAATTTCTTATTTCATTAAGTAATTAATTACCTCTGGAAGACTTTTACGACCAATGTCGCAACTACCATTTTCACTCTCTAATTGTACTTCACGTTGACACTCCGGAAGTTGCTTTTCCTTATCCTTTTTCACCAAATACGCAACTTGCGCTGTTAGGATTTTCAGCGCATCTAGTATTTGCTCATTAGATGGATTTGTGCGCTTCTCATGTGAAAAATAGTTTTTTGGAGTTACGCCAAATCCTTTACCCCTCACATAGCCAGAATATTCAGGAACATTAAGTGCCTTACTAAGTATATCCCTGCAACTAATGTAACACCCCGTTTTTCAAAGCGAGGGTGTATTTTTTTTTCAAAAGAAATTAAAATAAAACAGAGAAATAAACAAGGTAACACCTTTGGATAAGTAATTAAGTCATTATAATTTTCAAGCAGCGGAAAAAGTTCTCAATCCATGAATTCAAAATATTTACATAACAAGAGTAGTACAGTCTTCCAAATTAAAAGTAAACGCAACCCAAAGGAAAGACATCCGTTCCCTCTGTGTCAACCTAGTCTGATCATTTTACAAAACAACTAAACACCCTGAGTGATCTCCACGCGCCCCGTGAGATCCTCCTAACGTAGTTGGAGTCAAGCGTTCCTATCTCCATTCCCGTCTGTAGGGTACGAATCGGTAGGATCGTCCTGACTCTCATCTGAGGGCAAAGCCCAGATTTCCACAATAATTGTAAAGGGTCACCAAACGAAATTAACAGGTAACACATAACATTTAAGTTTTAAATGCACAAAATAACCTTTCAACTAAGCATGCACCTTAAAAGGATTTCTCATATGCTAAAAGTTCATGTAATGCTTGCCAATTAAAAATGAAATCAAAATGAAGTTCTCAAATCATCAAGTAATACATAACTAACCAAAGCATTGATAAATCAATTGAGCAATCGATTATCTAACTCAAAATAAGGACTTTTGCTGAGCCAATCGATTGCCAAATCGATTTGGTCAGTTCTGCTGAGTTTCTGCATGACCAAATCGATTTCTAAGTCGATTTTGTCAGTTCTGATGAGTCCCTGGGTTGCCAAATCGATTTCCAAATCGATTTCGGCAGTTTTGCTGAGTTCCTGCCTCTCTGCCAATCGATTTCCAAATCGATTTCTTAAAAGATTTTGAAAGATATATTTATACAATCGATTGGCAAATCGATTAGGTTAAAATAGTGAACTTCCTGCAACTCATCCAATCGATTGGGAAATCGATTTCCCTCATCATTTTTCCAAAAATTCATAACTAACTCAATCACATTCATACATAATCTCAAATCCTAACACTTAGCACTGATAACGCAATCGCTACAACATCATTAGTTTCGAAATAGTATTGCAAGCAAACATGTTATCACCAAATTCCAAAACATAACACTTAACATTTATAACACAATTAATACAACATCATGGGTTTCAAAATGGTATAGCAATCCAACATGTTATCACCAAATTCCAAAACATAACACTTAACATTTATAACACAATCAATACAACATCATGGGTTTCAAAATGGTATAGCAATCCAACATGTTATCACCAAATTCCAAAACATAACACTTAACATTTATAACACAATTAATACAACATCATGGGTTTCAAAATGGTATAGCAATCCAACATGTTATCACCAAATTCCAAAACATAACACTTAACATTTATAACACAATTAATACAACATCATGGGTTTCAAAATGGTATAGCAATCCAACATGTTATCACCAAATTCCAAAACATAACACTTAACATTTATAACACAATTAATACAACATCATGGGTTTCAAAATGGTATAGCAATCCAACATGTTATCACCAAATTCCAAAACATAACACTTAACATTTATAACACAATTAATACAACATCATGGGATTCAAAATGGTATTGCAATCCAACATGTTATCACCAAATTCCAAAACATAACACTTAACATTTATAACACAATTAATACAACATCATGGGTTTCAAAATGGTATAGCAATCCAACATGTTATCACCAAATTCCAAAACATAACACTTAACATTTATAACACAATTAATACAACATCATGGGTTTCAAAATGGTATAGCAATCCAACATGTTATCACCAAATTCCAAAACATAACACTTAACATTTATAACACAATTAATACAACATCATGGGTTTCAAAATGGTATAGCAATCCAACATGTTATCACCAAATTCCAAAACATAACACTTAACATTTATAACACAATTAATACAACATCATGGGATTCAAAATGGTATTGCAATCCAACATGTTATCACCAAATTCCAAAACATAACACTTATAACACAATTACTACACATACCAAATGAACCAACAATTCACAATTTAACAGGGTGTAGTCTCTCACGGACAAACACCTGTGCAGTCTCTCACGGACAAACACAATTCCCTCAGGAACGTAAGTCGTAAACGTACCACCTATCACGGGTCAGTACTGTTTACCGAGGTGCCACCTATCCCGGGTCAGCACAACTTACCAAACGTAAATCGTAAACGTACTGTCTATCACGGACCCGTACCGTTTACCAAGGTGCCACCTATCGCGGGTCAGCACGATTTACCAAAACACACATAAGTAAACGAGACATTAAGAGATTCCCCGTTCTTAATTCTCATCTAACTTAAACCAGGGCGTAGTCTCTCACGGACAAACCCCTGTGCAGTCTCTCACGGACAAACACAATTCCCTCAGGAACGTAAGTCGTAAACGTACCACCTATCACGGGTCAGTACTGTTTACCGAGGTGCCACCTATCCCGGGTCAGCACAACTTACCAAACGTAAATCGTAAAACTTAAACAATTTTCTAAACAAACGCACATTAAGTAAACAAGACATTAAGAGATTCCCCATTCTTAATACTCATTTAACTTAATGGTTTTCAAATTCCACACAAAACAAACTCAAACAAATTCTCACATTCAATCCATAATTCACACCAAAACACATCAATCAACACACATCAAGTATGCACACGCCAAATACGATGAACACACATCAACATAATAAATTTCATTTATTCAAAATCTTACATAC
>NC_021161.2:30342287-30380242 GCF_000331145.2 Cicer arietinum
ATATATATTTATATATGTTTGTTTTCGAATCAAAGAGGAATAGTGAAGTTAAGAAATCTTCTCTTTCACACTCAACAAACCTTGGGTTTCTATTCTTGAAGAAAGGAAGCCAAGAAAAACGAAAATGGAGGAAGGAGGAAGAATGGTCGCACGTGAGTGACAGAGGAAGAAGATGAAGTTTTTGTGTTTTCTTTCCTTTCTCTTTCTTTCCTTTCTTCCTTTTTCCTTCTTTCCTTTTTATACCCTTTTCTTTTCCTTTTCCTTCCTTCTAATTTTCCTTTCTTTTTCCTCCCAAACAAACATATATAAATATATATATAATAATTAAACTTAACAAATATCTCAAAATATCTAGATATTTGTTAAATTACCATTTCACCCGTAACGCATTAAATTCTCCGTAAAGGATTCACCGCACTTAATTTAATTTATTTACCGACGAGTAATTCTAATCGGGCATCAAAATATCTTTTTGATCATATAAACTCCAAAATATTAATAACTTGGCTAAAAAGCCCCTGAGTTCAATACCACAATCCACTAAAATACATAAAGTATAATTTAAAATTACAGGTCTTACAACTAACTTGTTTATTCTCCCCTGAATTTTCATAACATTGTTCTAGATTCACCTAAAATACATGTAGTATTAAAAATATAAGTTCAATATAATTTTAAAAAAATAAATATTAAAAAGTATTAAAGTGATAATATACTTACACGTTGTTCTATCATTTGTTGAACATTTTCACTATCAACTATTCAAGCCTTATTCAAACGAGCCTCCTTCCACAAAATATGACGACCTAATGGTTGATCGGATTTCATCTCTTGAAGCTATTCGTTAAGACATAAACAAAATATCAGTTAGAAACTATAGTTTATAATATACCACATTGTATAAAAGTGATGTCACTTACAATTTTTTGCTCTAAACGTGTATACTCCATACGCGATTTTTTGTATGGATGCATTGGATTTTTTGCTCTCTCGCGATTTGTCGTACTTATACTCTCTCTCTCTCTCTCTCTCTCTCTCTCTCTATATATATATATATATATATATATATATAATAACGACCGTGTAAAACAATATGCTATGAATATGAATAAAACACACATGCTAATAAATTAATATTACCACGAAAGCGGTGTTTGCACGTTTAGCTACAAAAATGTTCCACTCTTCATTTGATATGTAGTGTTAGTATATTTTCAGAGATTCAACATTCAAATTTCCATCACGATTTCTTAAGTAGCAATTTGAAAAATGAGATCTAAATCCTTTGTGTATTTTTCCGACAACTCTAAGCACATAATTTTTTCGCACATCATCAACGTAAAAAGTCGACTGCCAACCAAATAAAGATAGAGTTTGAGTAAAAGTATTTCAATGGAAAAAATTATAAGTAACATAAAAATGGAGTAAAAAAGTTACTTGACAAACAACTGCTGTAACTTACCATCAATGAACTGTTGGGCTCAATTGGCTGACCACTTTGATTCAATCCCACTTAATAAACTCATGGAGTAAGAGCATGCTTTCAAAAAAAGTAAAACATAAATTCTAAACAAAGTGAAACTCATCCCTAATATTTTTCTTATTTTAAAGGATTAATTTTATTATTGTTGTTAATTTTAAATATTATTTCAATCAATTTGGGAAATTTTTGTTCAATATTAGTAATTAAATAAAATTCAATAGTAAAACGCAATCCTTGAGTTCGACACTCGGTACTATTGTTTTATTATTACTTGCAACAATTCAGTACACTTGCTGAAACGCTATCAAGTTTTTGGCGTCGTTGCCAGGGATTGCCATATCACTATTGAATTTAATTTATTTACTTAATTGAAATTTTTTGCTCAGCAGTAAAATTTTTGCTTTTATTTTAATTTTAATTTTGAAAAAAAATGTGTTTTTCTTTTATTTTCTATTTTTATTTGTTGAGCTTGCTAATGTCATGTGCTAGTGGTTTGTCTTTTCTTTGTTTGAGATAACTATTTGCTATATAGCATGGAAGATTATAATGATGATATTCCACTACAATTATATGAAGAGTATGATACTTGTCTTCTATATGATATATGTCGCATGATTGAGGAGCAAATCTTGAGAGTTACATTTTTAAAATATCACCCTCAGATACCTCAGATGCAGCCTCTTAGGTGTGACTTTTGCAGTGAAGGACATAGGAATGGAAATTGTTCTGATGATCTTGTCGAACTAATAGAATATGAAGATTTTTTTTAAAAGATGCAGAAAAAGAGTGTTATATTAAAAAGATCAATTGGGAACAAATTCTACCTCCTAAAATTCAATCCAAAGAATCAGCTGAAAAAGACATTCACATTACGGACATTTTGGTTGAATTCATGAAGAATAACATGGTTTCAATTGAATGATTTGAAAGTCAATGTGAGAGGTTATTTGAGCAAGTGGTTAAGTTTGAGATGGCGGAGGAGAAGTTGAAGATTGAAGATAATTTCATTGTTGTGGTAGAAGAAGATAAGCAAGAGGGAAAGACGAACGAGGAAAAGAAAAAAGAAGAGATTGATAAAGTTCGAGATTCAATCTAAGCATTGTTCATGAATGTCCAATTGAGAACGACATGGAAGCAAAATCTTTTATTTCTCAAGTTCATGGAATTTCTACCAAACAAAAAGAAGAAGAAGGATGATGTGTTCTTCTTGGCATATATGCCACCTTTAAAATAGTTGAGGCGTCAAACTAATGACTTTAAAGAAACGCTTCGTGAGAGGCAACCCACAGGTAGAGGTAACTTTTATTTTTTTGCAATCTTATTTTTGTTATTTGAATTTGTTTCTTTCTAATTGTGTGTAAACGTGCACTATAATGAAGAATTATTAACAACTTGGATTAAATCAAAATAACCAAAGACCTAACTTGAATTATTAACAACGTGCACTATAATTTGTTTCGGTTACTAGCCACATTACAAGCCAAAGACCTAACTTTAATTAAATCACCTTACGTGGAGTTAGGTAGAAAAAAAAATTGTCTTGATAAAGTTCTAAATTTGGGGTTGCTCATGGAATAGCAACTTTTTAAGTTTGAGGTGGTGATTCTACAAAAATAAAAATAAAAAATGAAGAAAAAAAAAAGAAAAAAATCAAAACAAAAAGAAAAAAAATAAGGAAAAAAAAAATGTAGTTTGTGTACTTTGATAAATAATATCTTATTGGTTCTTTTTTCAATGTTTGAGAATCTCCACAAAGAAAAGGTGGAGAAAAATAAAAAGTGGTAGAATAATTTGAAAATTTATGCCTAACTCCAAGTAGTAAAGCCTACTATCCCAAAATGTCCTACCTTTACCTAAGCCCCATTACAACCCGAAAATCCTCCAAAAGTGTATGTGTTTGTTGCATTGTGATTGCTAACTAGAATTTTTTTCAAGCCTATGGTAGCGTGATGCATGTTCTAGCATTTGAGTGATAAATTCATAACCCTTTCTAAACACTTGAGAGAAATTTTGGTGATATTGTGTGAAGAGATAGTTGAACTTGATGAATGAATGCTAAAGCATACAAATGGTGTTTTTTTTTTTTTTTATAAGCAACCATAGAACATGATGAATGTTTTGTAGTAGATGGAACTTTGAGAATTGAGTTTGATATGATTTGAGAAATTGAGTTTAAGTTTGATTTTAATTATACCAAATCTAAAATTAATTGTTGCTTGGGGACAAGCAATAGATTAAGTCTGGGGTTGTGATGATTCTTCATCATATGCATATTTTTCATTGTTTTTAGTCTTATTTATCTTTTATTCATTAGTTAATTTAAGGAGTTATTTGACATATTTTGTTATTTTATTTCTTTTCTTTAATGAAATATTTATGTTCTTATTTCCTTGATTAAGTAGAGATTATTCGGAGTTTTGCGTTGTTACTTTGTTTTAATGCAGTGCTGAATTTTGATGAGAAATCAACATGATCTATGTGGAGTATCTCAACCATATCTGGAGTTTTAGATGTTCCATTGGAGTCAAACCAATTGCAAATGATAGCTATGATCAATAGCCACAACTTTCATGCAGACGCCAAAACCAAATTCGGAATCAAACGAGGAGAAACATGCACTAAACTCCAGACATAAGATGTTACACGCCCCAAGCGCATTTTGCGCTGAAGGTACTGTCCATTCGCGCCTCAAGCGCGTGACGCGCAACAAAACAAATTAAAACTCATTTTTCTCACTTTTTAAAGATCTTTTCGACTATTGGGAAGTGGGGAAACTCGTGTCCTAGCATAGAAACTCAAAGACGATCGTTTCTAACATCATTGGAGCAGTTTTATCAAAAAATCGTTCATCAATCTTTCTTATAATTCTTCTCTAATCTCTATCTTTTCTATCTCTGTCATGAGTAACTAAATCCTATTTGTTAGGAATGAGTGTAACAAGATGAAAACCTTATTTTTCTGATTTGATTTCTAGTTAAATGAATGAGCTTATTGAATTATTTTTCTCATATATGTGCTTAATGCTTTTTATTGCTTGATCAACATTAAAATGATCTACGATTTGTATTTTGAAACGGAAGTGGACTTTACGAATGCTTGAGATGAGAAATTCATGAATTTGTAGTCTAGGGATAGAAGTAGGTCATGGAACCAATTAAATTAGTTGCAGAGGCAATAGTTTAAAAAGAGAATTCTTGTACAATAATTCTTAATTCTAATCTTAAATCCACTAATGAATTAGGGGTTACTTTGGAATTAATGGTTCTGTCACTAAGACATTAGGTCAAGAATAATGAAGAGAATCCGGTAATAATTCAATAAAGGAATTCAATAACTAAGATCAAGTTAGATACCAAGGTTGGATTCGAAGTGAAACTCATCCCTGACATTTTTCTTATATAAAGGATCAATTTTATTACTGTTGTTAATTTTAAATATTATTTCAATCAATTTGAGAACTTTTTGTTCAATATTAGTAATTAAATATAACTCAACAGTAAAATGCAATCCTTGAGTTCGACACTCGGTACTACCATTCTATTATTACTTGCAATGATTCAGTACACTTGCTGAAACGCTATCAAACAACAATCATTGAGTTTAGGGTTACGACTTCGCTTAAGTAGAAATGACAAGGAACAACGAGAAGAGGGTGCACTAATTCGAAGAGTATTAGTAGGGTTCGTATGGAGAGGGTTTGTAGGGATAATAGTGAAGAGGATTTGCACTAGGGATAAGAGGGCCAGTAGGGTTTGTAAAGAGAGTAATGAAGATGGATAGTACATAATGAAGAGGAAAACAAATAGTTTTCGCACTGCCAAGTTCGTAGGGAGAGTACATAATGTAGAGGAAAATGAAGTTGTTTCTTATTATCATTTTACTTAAAAACCCTTTTACAGCGCTTGTCCAAAAAGCGTTTTAAAAGACCTAACCTATTACAACACTCCCACAAAAAGCGTTTTAAAAGACTATATAAAAAGCGTCTTGTGATCCTTTTACAGCGCTTATAGAAAGACTGTATAAAAGGCGCTATATGAGCATTTTACAGCGCTTATAGAACAAGCGTTGTAAATTATTTGTAATTAAATTTTTAAAAGCCTTTTACAACGCTTATGGACAAGAAGTGTTGTAAATTATTTGTAATTTAATTTTTAAAGCCTTTTACAGCATTGTAAATGATTTGTAATTTAGTTTTTAAAAGCCTTTTACAACACTTGTGAACAAAAAGCGCTGTAAAATTACAAGTTCAGTTCAAGTTAAATATGCTAAATTACAATTCCAGACTAGTTTCTATAAAATTCTAAATAATTAGTTAAATACATGTATATCAATGCAAAATGCTAAATTACAATTTCAGTTTAGTTTCTGTAAAATACCTATATATTTGGATTTTTTTTTCTTCACAATAATTAGTTAAATAACTTTATATCAATGCTAAATGCTAAATTTCATGATCAATTCAAATTGGGATCAGTTCAAGTTCAAAGAAAATGCCTAGCCAAACATAGCTTTTTCAAGTTCAATTTCAGTTCAAGTTTAATTAAGCAGTTCAAGTATAAGCAGTATAATTAAGCAGTTCAAGACTTAGTTCTGGCAGAAAATCAGTATAAGTAGAAAATCAAATACAGTTCAAACTAAATGCTAAATGCTTAGTTCTGGCAGGTCTAACAGATTGCAAAGTATAAATTACATAAAATTAGTTTTGACAGTTCAAGTTACATAAACTTAGTATAAATTATATGACGAGTTAAGATTACATGGCTTATATAAAACACTCAAACATCTTAAGATGCCCTTCTTCTTTTCCTAGTGAGATTCACATTTTTTTTATCCCTTAACAATGTGAAGCGATATATTGATCCAAATTCCCTCATCATGATCATCTCTAAGATATAAATCATCATTAGTTGAATCAATTTCACGTGGTTGTGATGTCGCAAAGAAAAGATCATTACCAACATCTTCATTGTTATTGTTATAATCACTTATTTTATTGGTTGATAGGACAATGGACCATTTATCATCAGTAGAATCAGTGACATAAAACACCTTTAGAGCTTACAGCGCTAAAATAAAAGGCCCATCTTTCTATCCCACCCTATTAAAATCGACAAGCAAGAACCCTGACTCATCAATATGAACGCCATTGTTATTATTAACTCACTTGCAACTAAATATGGGAACACAAAACATTATGTAATCTAACTCCCATATGTGCTCGATAACCCCAAAATATGATAGATTTGCATATATTGGATTTTTGTCTTTTGCACTTAAGATATGCATCCCTTCAACTATGAGAGTGACTCTGTTATTTTGAATAGTGGTTTGATCATCTTATTCTTTGGTATAAAATATGTAGCCATTAATTACATAACCGGTGTAAGAAACGACATGTAAACTCAGACCATTTACTAGCCACCTCAATCTCTGTGAAATTGAACTAGGGTTTATATCAAACATTGAGTTAATGTGATTTTTTAGCTATGTTATAAAACTTCGATTGTGCTCTCGTGTTATCCAATTTTGATTCATATTCATGTTCCTTGATATTGTCATTACTCTCTTTCCAATTATTTCTTCACCTATTATTCTTCTGGAATGACGAGACATGGGAAGCCCTATGGATTCAACATTGGATAGATATTCAGTACAAAATTCAGCAGCTTCTTCGACAATGTACCATTCAGCAATACAACCTTTTGATTGACTTCTACTTTTTACATACCCTTTAATATTTTGAATAGTAAGGTGAACCATTAACAAGATGAATAGTAAGGTGAACCATTATATCAAAAAACGAGGGTCGGAAATACATTTCAAGCTCACACAAAGTAATAACAATTTCCTTCTGCAATGTCGGTAATTTTTGAGGATCGGTCACTTTACTACAAATTTTCCTAAAGAAGAAACATAATTTAGTTATGGCTCATCAAACTTTTTCAGATAAAATAGAACGTATACCTATTGGTAGCAAATACTCCATTAGAACATGACAATCATGAGTCTTCAAACCTTTTAACTTGAGGTCATTCATACAAAATAAATTTTTAATGTTCGAAGAGTATCCTTCTGGAACTTTAACTTCGGGTAGAAATTTACATTAAACAATTTTTTCATTTCTAGATAGCGTATGAGCGACTGGAGGTAGATATGTTCGATTTCCTTTCTTTACGGGACCCAATTCATTTCTTATTCCCATATCGACCAAGTCCAATCTTGCATTGATGTCATCCTTAGACTTTGTTGGAACATTGAGTAATGTACCAATAACACTATCAAATACATTTTTTTCAATATGCATCACATCGAGAAAATTTCTTATATACAATGAGTTCCAATATGACAATTCAAATAAAATTTACTTTTCTTCCACGCAGTTTTGACAAGCTCTCCCTCAAAAGGTTTGCCAAATTTATTGGTCAAACCTTTTACTTTTTCAAATATTTGATATCCAGTCGGTGCTAAAGGACCAGTACCTTCCTCTGATTTTCCATTGAATGCATTTCTCACCCATGATACTGATGACTAAAAGGTAAAAATCTACGATGTCCAAGAAATACGTTCTTCTTACAATGTTTCAACCACATCCAATTTGTACTCTCTTCACATATAGGACATACTTGCTGACCGTTAATGTTATATTTTGATAAATTACCATATGCTGGAAAATCATTAATGGTGTCGAACAACATAGCCCTCAAATTGAAACATTCTTTCTTATACCCATTATAAACTTCCACACATGCCTCCCACATATTTTTCAAATTTTCAATTAAAGGAGTCAATTATACGTCGATATCATTCCCCTGTTGTTTGGGTCCAGAAATCAACAAAGACAACATGATGCTTCATACATAACCAGGGAGGTAGGTTATAAATCAACAAAATCAGAGGCCACATGAGGTGTGAGATGCTTTGAAGACCATGTGGATTCATTCCGTCAGTAGAAAGTGCAAGTCATAGATTTCTTGACTCTCTCCCAAAATCAGGATACTCGTGATCAATTTTTGCCCATTGGGGAGAATCTGTAGGGTGTCGAAACTTTTCATCTCTAATTCTTTCATCTGCATTCCATGTCAAGTGTTTTGAATCTTCTTCAACTGCTTTTGCAATCTCCTAAACTCGGTCCCACTCATATGTATATGTGTCGAAATCATTTGAGGCATATGTCGAACCATTCTCAAAATTAGTGTTCCTTTTTTATTTCTCACCATGTCTTATCCAACATGTATAGCTTTGATCAATTCCATGTCATACTAAATGTCCTTCCAATTGATCTGCTATTACATGTTTTCGAAAACAACATTTTAAACAAGGACAAATGATTCGATTTTCGATTTGGGTGTTTTGCATTCTTCACTGCAAACCCAACAAACTCCTTCTCTTTAGTTTCATACTCTTTTGACTATCGATTGGCAGACATCCATTTTATATGACCAATATGAATGCAATGTTACACAAATGATAAAATACGGATAACATTATACCAATCTATAGTATATAGTTTAATATTGGAAAATGGAAACCAAGGTCCAAGGTTATACATACAAGTCTGATTTCAAAACATAACAGATCGAACATATTTCAAAATAGAATAGATTTTATCTGATTTATCACGTAAAAATTTATCCAATTTATCAGGTAACAATTTATATGATTTATCAAGGTTATGCCATCTACTATCAGGTAACATTTTATATGATTTATCAGGTAACAATTTATCAGTTTTAGTGACAACAACAAATTAATAAATACAGTACCTGAGACAACAATCACTCAGTAGAAATGGGTGCATAGTAGAGGAGGGTTCAGCGAGAAGAGGGCGCACAGTAGAGAAGGGTTTGCACAGTAGATGAGTGGAGGGTTAGGGAGATAATGTATTAAATATGTTTTTATTTATTTATTTATCAATAATATATAATAGCTAGAATTTGTGGTATACACATTAAAAATAAAATTATGTGAAAAGGTTTTGTACAATTATATATATACTTAAAAATAAAATTATATATTTAAAGGGAAATGTTTTTATCAAATACGCACCATTTTAGTGTTATATTTTACAGCGCTTATATCCAAAACACTTATATCCAAAGCGTTCTAAAAACGCTGTAAATATTATACGAAAGCGTTATGTGACCCTACAACAATGTTTTCAGCAAAAACACATTGAACATTATGACCCTACAACAGCCCTTTTGCAAAAGTCCTTATCAGAAAAGCGACGTTGCATCCTCCGTTAATTTTAAAATATTATACAACAACATTTTTAATTAAAAAACGCTGTAAAATGTTATTTTTGGCATAATAATTTTAACTATTTTGTATTGTAAAATAAATAAATAAAAACAAACAAACAAACATAGCACAACCGTACATTAAAATAAAGAAATACATTAGTTTGCATAAAAAAATAATACAAAAAAGAAATACAAATATATAGGTAGATGCAATCATAATCATAGTTCCATGCCTTATGGTAGCTTGCTCATGAGCTTGAAACCAATTCCATAAGTTTCTTAAAATCTTTTGTTGCACGCCCTTTAGGTCCATAAGCTTCTTCAATAATCTTCTTCATCTTCAAAGCATTTTCTCTAATCCCTTTCCCTTCTTCTTGCCCAAGAATCAAATCCAAGCTCTTAAGCAAACCATTTTTACTAAATACCCTACCTTCAATTATCACACCAACCTCCCACACATCCACTGCCAATCTTGCATTAATCCCTTGATCAGCAAAATAAGGCCTAAATATCATAGGCACTCCATTTGACATTCCCTCAAGCATAGAGTTACACCCCCCTTGACTCACAAAAGCACCTATTGAACCATGTCCTAAAATTCTACCTTGTGGCACCCAACCCAAAACTTTGCCACGTGTACTTGTCCTCTCAACAAACCCATTTGGCAACAGATTCCTTAGATTCTCTTTCAAAGACCAAATAAATGGAAATCCATATTCTTCTAATGCCTCAGCTAATGCCACAATCTCATGTTGAGGTGGTTCCACAACAGTGGTTCCAAAACTAACATACACAACTTGCAATGATTTTGCTTTCTGCACCTCCAAAAATGAAATGCACCCACTTTCATCTATTTGATTTTGTGGTGTTGTTTTTGGTTTCAAATTAAAAAGTGGAACATAAAGCATTGATTGTAACTTAGTTCTAATGTCTTCAACAAAAAGTGGTAAGTCTAATTCCTCAAAGAAACTCACAACTACTGCTTTAGCTTCAGGTAAAATCTTTGAAAGTGAAGCAAGTGCTCTTGTAAGATCATTTTCTTTATCAGTTCCTTTCATGAGAGTATCATGTGGCAAATCTTCGACACGTAGCACTGATAAACCAGGTAGAAAATCCAATGTTCTGTTTCCATCGTTTACAGAACAATGTGTGCGTATTATGTCACCATGAAAATGGACAGAGAGTGAGCATGACATTGGAATCCAAACAGGAATCCATGGAACATTTAAGGTTTTAGCAACATCAAACGTTGGTGTCACGAAAGCATCTGCTATAATGCAAGTGATTGGTTTTTTTGACTCTGCAACTGCTAAGTCTATACCATTTTGGAAATTCTCTGGACCTGTTTGGAGATAGAAGTTCACTTCACTACCGGGATGTAGTTCATGACCCTTTGGGATTCCATCACTTACATTGTAGTGTTTGATGTTGTTTGGTATGTTTGTTTTTGAGAAGAGGGTTTGGTTGGTTTTTTCTGTGGCAATGAATGAGAAGTGAGAGTTCGGAGATTCATGAGCTAGTTTGATTGTGAGTGTTAAGAGAGGTAAAAGGTGGCTGCTAAAGGGGAAAGGAAACACTGCAATGTGTTTTTTGTTTTCATTGGAATTTGACATTATTGATGAAAGTGGCACAAAAACAATAAGAATATAGTTCGACAAAGAAGAAAAATTATGTTTTTTGGGTTGAAGAGAATGAATAAACGGGAGGAGTTTTATTGGAAAAATATGGTAAGTGACATTAATTAATGTTGGAAGGTGGCAACTACATTTTTCAAAACAGTTAATTTCAATTTCAACTACTTAATATTCTAATTGCAACGGCCATTCTCACATATTTGAAATTAGTTGCAGTTGACTTTAAGTGATATGAGTAATCCACAATTTTGTTATCCACCGGTTAACTTTGTCACTTCCAAATAATATTGGTATTCTAATAAACTGATGCGTTAGACTTTCATTAGAAATTACGTAGTAATAGTAAACTTCCATTTATAGTATTAGTGACATTACCCCAGCCAAAACCAGGGTAGTCCATCGGCAGAGGCCTCCAATTAGAGAAGGTTGAAGTAGCAATATCAATCACAAGGAAGGGGTTTGAATAATGATCCCTTTCTAAAAATATTAATTTTTATTTTTTTAATTTAAATTAACTTAAGATCAATCTTGATTATTCATAAAAAAAATCCATTACGTTTTTTGTTAGTTAAAAATAAATAAAACAAATTATTTCTATGTGATTAGCGATAGTGAATGAGACTTAATAGATGATGTAGATAAGAGAATCACACAATGATGTATCTTGGTTCACCCAAAGTGGACTACGTTCAATGTTCACAATTTATGAGTTTTTCCACTAATGTGCTTCACACAATCTTTCTTGATCACTCTTAATCAATTACAACATTTACCTTTCAACCTTAAAAGGACTTTTACAGTTATCTTTCAGTCCAAAAAGGATTTTTTACATGTTACCTTTTAATCACAAAGTAATTTTTACAATACACTCAAATTATCTTTAAGAAATAGACTTGACTTTGGAATGTATTATGAAAGAAGGTTGTATGATCAGAATCTACTCAAAATTTGTTTGAGATTGATTATCCGTAATAACTCAATAACAAATCCTTGAATTTATTATAAGAGAACTAAAACTTTTGCTTGATTAAAGCGTTTTGCTTTCTCGAGTATGATTGTTTTAGTGATTAATTGATTGCACTGAAATCTCTCTACTATTGTCTTCATCTTGATGTTCTTTTTATAGACATGACGGAGGTCAGAGACAACTCATTATAGTCGTTGTTGACCCTTAATAGAGACAAATGTTTTGAGTGATAATTAAGAAATATGTGTTATATTTTAACTAGATGGTTCTTCCTTTGCAACAAGAAAGTTCTTGGTTATGTGTTTGAATGAATATCGTGATTGAGGTTTTTAGCAGCTATTTGGTTCCAATTTTCTGTTTTGCACGCATGGTGCGCTTTCTGCAAAAGGTGCAGCATCAATGTCTTTTTCATCCTTGTTGTCCTAATTGTACTTGTTCATAACTCATTAATTTGGATATTGATTTAGTTATTGTTCTTGATGTTGTTTTTCTTCTTTGGGCCTTTAGGTAAACTTTTGGATTTGATCATTGTTCTGAGTTGTCTTGATATTCATTTTACTTAAGATTTGTACTTTGAGAAATGATTCATTTCATTTTTATCCTTAAAACTAATTATCCAGAAAGATCTTGATCGATCAAAATGATACTGTTATAAACAAGAATGATTTTGGTTTGCCCAGACTAATATTCTTATGAACCAAATTGATTTGTTATAAATTATAATGATCTTGATTGTTGTATAAGTGTACTTGATTACCTATCTTCGACTAATACACTAAAAAACACAAGTTAAATAGCAACACAATCAAAATCATGATTAGAGATTAATTAACTTGTTTGTTTATCTTCAAAACAATTGATTTGGAATTTTGCTTCAACAATCTCCTCATTTTTATGATCACAAACATGTTAAATAGCAAGGTATTTGATGATGTCGAACAAGGAAGATAAGGATTTTTTATGGGAGACAAAGGTCGGAGCCATTTGAGATGTTCGGCCAAAATGGATTTGGGAACAAAGATAAATTTGAAGAATTGGATTTTGAAGTTGTTGTGGTGTTGGAATACCAAAATTAGAAGTATTTGTAAGTGGCATTGAGTCAAATTGAGTTGTATTGAAAGGAAGAACGTTGTGCTGAAAGGGAAATATTCTTGAGGAATGTTAACTTCAACGTTATAAGTTTTTGGGTTTAATGATGTTTTCCTTTTAGAACACTTTCTTTTGCTAGAACCAGGAGATAATGGTGATCAATCTTGAGGGAAGAACAAAGTTAGTGGAATCGACGAATCTTTCTTCATGTGGGAGATGTTTTTGGAAGAGAATTTGGAAATTTTGATGATGGAATTTTCATTTTTGAGAGGGACTTTGAAATTTTTGAAATTTTTTGTGAGAATCGTGCCATATGGTACTGTATTTCTTTTGTAATCTCGATTAGTGGAGGCGATCATGTTTTGGATGATGATATATGGAAGGTTGAGTTTTTGGCAATGGAGGAGGTGATAAATGACTAAGGCATTGTCAGAACATACTTGTGGAATAGTTTTTGATGGAGAATGTTATGCATTTTTTGTTTTTTATGCAAGATGTTTGGGTTTCTTTTCCATGTTTTGTTTGCCTAAAAATTGAGACAAAGTGGGGGATTATTTTATTGATTTTGAAAGTGACTTTGTAGGTATTTGAAAAAAGAATTTTGATTTCTTAGGTGGTATTTTTTATAGCGCGAAGAGAAGTTTTATAAGTTTTGATGGTGAAATGGTTGGTTTCGAAGATTTTGGTGTTAGAGCAGAGGGTGGTGAAGATTTTGATGCGGAAAATCTTGATGATTTTGATGCGGAAAATCTTGATGATTTTGATGCTGATTTTGGACTAGAATCATCAACAAAAGTGGGTATATACAATTGTGTTCATACTCATGGATTGTTTGAAAGTACCAACTCCATCGATCTACTTATAACCAGGCTTCCAAAAGTCTCATCAATTTGTTTTTCAAATAATGAAAATACATTTAATGATCCATTACACATTGTAATGTCACGTGTACCATTTGTTTTAGTACAATACATTTGTTTATATAGTAGATGCAGATGTAGATTTAAATATTATTAACTAGCAATGAATTATATATTAGTTGAATTATCATGCATAGTTAATCACAAACATTCAATGACATGACTTTTCATGTAGTTTTAATAAAAGTTGAAGTGATTGACTATTAGTGTAAAAACACTTTACGTACATTCATTTTTATATAAATTAAAACACATTATTATTATTATTATTATTATTATTATTATTATTATTATTATTATTATTATTACATTATTATTATTATTATTATTATTATTATTATTAAGGAGACACTTTAAATCATACTGATCAATATATAAGTATCAGTTTTATTACCTATACAGTTAAACAAACTTCTTTAAATATTAAAAACTATATTTTCAATTTCAATATGTATAATTGGCAAAGTTATGTTTTGTTCCATAATAATTGGTCATTAATTACAAATTCCGATACTTTTATTTAAAAGATTGTTAGTTATTTAAAAGATTAATTAGCATGTCTAATATAGATGAGTATGACAAATTAATTGACATTTAATAATAAATAGGACGATTATTATGGATTGGGTATGATAATTATTCTCTGTCCGAAGTTTACACGGTAAACAAAAATAGTAGTTGAATATTTGATGTGACAAATTAAGATCATATTCATTTACTTTTTTTATTGTCATTTTTTTTATATATTTTGTTCTTTAAAACATCAACTTTTTTTTGTTAGGTTTACATTTTATTTTCTAAATGTTTTCAGTTTTAAAGACAGATTGAAATAAATCAGAAAATATTTTAATTTCTTCATATGTCGAAACAAATTGAACCCATGGGTCTTTCCTCAAATACTATAAAGTTGAAACAAATTGTTTCAATTAAAATAAAAAGAAATATAATAATAATAATAATAATAATAATAATAATAATAATAATAATAATAATAATAATAATAATAATAATAATAATAATAATAATAATAATAATAATAATAATAATAAGAAGAATAATAAATGAATAAAACATTACCCCACCCACTTTCACTCTCCTTCTATCTCACTCCCTATATTCCTTTCCTCTCTCTCAGCTACTCCCCACCCCCACCATATTTTCATTTTTTTTTTCTTTTCTTTTTTTTTTCTTCTACTTCTTCTTCTCACTTAAAGTCACAAACTAGTTGGTGGTGGTTGTTGTCTCCTCACTAAGTCTTTGTGACTTATCCCTTCATGTAGTTCATTTTTTTTCTCCAGATTCACGTGTAGCTGAGTAGCAAACTATTATTAGATTCAAGCCTCAATCATTTTTTGATAGACCTATTTAATTGAGGACCCTTTTGTAAAGTTTGTTGAGTCATAATGTATTTTGCAGCTATTTTGAGTCTAGAAAGTCTTTTTGGGAAATGTGTTAAATATTTAAATCGTGCTATTTGAAATATGACTAGTTAAAACGTTTGAAACAGGGTTTTAAAAATTTGGAAACGTAGAGGTTACACAGGATACTCTGTCGAGATCTCGAGAAATATTATATATTTTTTTGAATAATTATTTAGAACTAGGGAAATTGCTGAATTATTAAGTTAATAGATAGGCTTGCCATTCTAGGAGCATAGCTTGTGCGCTGGTCACAATGTTCGATTTTCGGGTCGTGACAAAAGTGTTCAGCCTTGAGACCGAGCTCTGATGCTAGTTGAAGGTGCAAACACGAAAATTGGGTTGAATTGTTTTTGAAAAAGTTGATAACTTATTTCTAATTTGATAAAGGCTGGTTGGTTTTTATGAATTACTTAGATAAGAAGCAATCGGGTTTAGAGACAACAAGCAATGAAAGCATAAATAATTGGATACAGATTTATCCTAGTTCACCACTAACGTGGCTACATCTAGTCCCCTCATTCATAAGGCTTTAATCCACTAATTCAAATACCTTGAATTACAAAGCACCTAACCCTCCAAACCAGTTTTTTCAAACAGCCTAACAACCCCAGACTTTTGAGGAACACAAACATCTTGACTTTACTAGTCAAGTCTTCTCTAAACAATGTGACATCCCTAGATTGTTTAAGGCACACTAACACCTTGACCCTATAAGCCATGTTTTCTCCACACAACTTGACAACCTTAGATTGTTGAAGGAAAACTAACACTTTGACCATACAAGCCAACTCTTCTCCATACTACCTGACAACGCCAGATTGTTGAAGCCACACTAACACCATTATTGGGTTTGAATACAATTTTTGGAACTGGAGTAGTTGCTTCTAATAAGTTAATTATAACAATGACTATCACACTATAAGAAAAACACTTAGAAAATATTATTCAATCAAACAAGTATTTCTCTCTTTGAACTCAAAGATGAATTTGAAATTTTGTGTTTGAGTTCTTCTACTCTTTTTTGATTTTTCGATGATCTTCTTCTTCACCCTTGACTATCTATTTATAAACAAAATTAGGGATTCAATATAGTCCTTGTTCAATTATAAATTGTATCTGCATTCTTAGCTTGATCAACAATGATCTTGTTCAAAAATAGTTTTGAACAAGATGCTTTTTGATAATATATTATTAAGCAAATTCTTTATTTGTGAATCCAATCGGAGCAGTTCTTCTAGATTGATTATATTCGTATTTTGTTCAGATTGAGTGTGTAAATTCTTCAGAATGATTATGTTCGTATTTTGTTCAAGTTGAGTTTGTAAATTCTTCAAATTGATTATGTTCGTATTTTGTTAGATTGAGTTTGTATATTCTTTAGATTGATTCTATTCATATTTTGTTCAGTTTGAGTTTGTAAATTCTTCAGATTGATTTTGTTTGTATTTTGTTTAGATTGAGTTTGTAAGTTCTTCATATTGATATTGTTCACATGTTGTTGTAGATAAATCTTGATCATAATTTCTTGGGATGTTAAGCCTTTAAATTTTTATGAAGTCTATTGATTAACAATTCACAATTTCTCAGGATGTAAAGCCTTTGGAGTATTTTTCTTCTTAGGATGTTAAGCCTAATTAAACAAACCATATCTTTAGAGGATATTAAGAATTTCAAAACAAGGGTGAATTGCAAGAAATTATCATAATAATGACATATGCATATAATATGCAAATGACACTCAAATGCAATAAGATGATGTTGATGATGTGTATGATGTATATGAATCATGTGATGAAGATGCAAATGATGCACCAATCAAATGCAAAGAAAACAGACAACAATACAATTTAGATACAAGCACACAACTAATTGTACTACTATGTTTTCTATTTTTCTCCTCCTTTGTCATTATCAAAAAGTGTGAAAACGAAAAACATATAAATTAAAGCAAACAATCACACACATAAACACATAGACAAACAAAGTAAACTCAAGATCATCACATTGCATACAAATTCAACTTGAGTAAATTGCACATGAAATAGGATAGAGAGATAAGAGACTTAAACATGGAGAGAAAAACAGATAAAATGGACTAGAAACAGACATAAACAAAATAAAAAAAGGTAACATTCGTTGAGATGAGAACGAGGATTACAAACAAAAAACCGTTAAAAAAACTAATCCTAAACAAATTATCTAAAGACTTCTAAGGGCATTCCTCGAGAACTCAACTGATTCCTCCATTTGAGAAGTGGAAAAGTCCAGCTTGTGGTTAACTTCTCCAATTAAACAATGGAATTTTTTTATCATGGCGACAAAACTCTTCTCTTGACATAATCTAAGAATTCAAGATATATGCAATATAATTTATAATGATTTATAACACTACGCCAATCTCATCAATTCCTTCAACAAAAATAATTTAATTTTGAATTTCACAAAAACAATTTTCAGTAAAAATATCAAGATTATTAATTATATTATTTTAAGTGCAAAATCAATTTAACTACAATTCTCTTATTGAAGTTTTATTGTTAACAAAAAAAAAACATAATTATCCCTTAATTGTGTTTGTTAGTATGCAAATTAAGTTAGAAAATCAAATTTATTAATGACTATCTATTTTAATGTAGCATGAAATATAAGTAAGTTAAAAATAACAATCTGAGTATATATTATTAAGACAAAAATATTATTACGTAATGAATGATTAATTATATTTATTAATAGAGTGAATCATAATTTATAAAAACTCCTTGAGAAGGTTATAAAGTGAATCTTCATACAATTGCACAAATCTTCAACGGGCATCTCATAACTTATACTCCAAGTCAAAGTTTAGAAGACAATGGAAAATAATAAATGATTGTTCCTTTGATCACAGTAAAAGAGTGATACTATGATCATCAACCTCTGGAAAAGAAAAGATTGTGACATTTAAGTCAGGTAATCCTCTAAAAAATGAAGCATATGGAATTGTCAACACTCTGATAAAAGTCAAATCATTTGATTGAAGCACCTACAAAATATCTTATGGTAAATCTATCATTTGATGAAGTCAATGTCTCTAGGTCAACAAGTCAACGTTGAAGTTAACATTAAAGTCAATATAAAATTATTCATCTTAAAACTAATTTTCTATGAGAAAGAATTTGTGTTCGCTGATAAACTGTACATGTGAGGTGACTCTAGAACATGAAGCATCAAGATAAGAATGTTGCACATGCTTTTATATGTACAATACCAATGTCTTAATAGTACAACAACAACGTGGAACAATACTATGAATATTACATATTTTCAACAACTCAACTTACTAATTAATGCAACATGTCAAGATGTCCAACCGAAATATATTCTTCAGTTAACATTAAAGTCAATAGAAAATTGTTCATCTTAAGACAAATTTTCTCTGAAAAAGAATTTATTTTCTATGATAAACTGTAAATGTGAGGTGACTCTAGAACATGAAACATCAAGATAAGAATGTTGCACATGCTCTTATATGTACAATACAAATGTCTTAATAGTACAACAACAATGTGGAACAATACTATGAATATTACATAGTTTCAACAACTCAGCCTACTAATGCAACATGTCAAGATGTCCAACCGAAATATATTCTTCAGTTAACATTAAAGTCAATAGAAAATTGTTCATCTTAAGACAAATTTACTCTGAAAAATAATTTTTGTTCTCTGATAAACTGTACATGTGAGGTGACTCTAGAACACGAAGCATCAAGATAAGAATGTTGCACGTGCTCTTATATGTACAAATCAAGTGTCTTAATAGTACAACAACAACGTCGAACAATACTATGAATATTATGTTAAGACAAAATCTCAATTAAATGTTTTGATGATAATAAAACAAAAGATTAATTAAAGATTATTAATCATGATTCTAAATGCTTTACTATTTAACATGTGCATTTGAGTGTGTTAAAACAAGATAGGTATCAAACATCACAAATCAAACCTCATTAAAATCAAAGAAAGCAGTTCAGGAAAATAAAGATTGATCTTGAGGCAGTTCTGGAAAACGAAGATCGATCTTGACTTATTGATTGAAAACGCAGAATGATCTTCGTTTATGGCAGAAACAAGGTTAATCTGTTTCCTTGAAAAAGATCAATCCTGGAAACAATATTCATCTTATACTCTCATATAGAATCAACAAAAGATCAATCCAAGTCACATTTGTTCCAGAATTTGAAGAATCAAAGGCATGCTTCAATAAAGGCATATCACAAATATCATTCTTCTTATAAAGCAAATGCAAGTACAAGACTACAAGTAGCAAAGTACACTACTGATTTGAACTATTCTAAAGCCTGCACACATAACAGAAAAACATGTACTCAAGGCTGACATACTAACACAAATCACAGAGTACAAGGCTAGTTCATCACAAACCAAAAGATCAATCCTGGATCGATCTTTTGATGCAGCTGATCAATCTTGCTTTTGGCAGAATTTATCCAACAACTCTTTCATGACAGCTGGTCCCTTTCCAACGGCCACATGAGCTGTCCTAAGCCTTCCTGGAGTCTATAATTTCTCTTTCCTCCTTCCCAATGCTCAACTACCCCATCCAATCAATCCCACGCGTGGCACTTCATCCTCTTCTTAATCAACTGCACTCTAAGAAAAACGGTCATCCTTTTTCTATTTCACTATTCAAATTCTCTTCTCTCTCAGAACCCATCAATCTTCCTTTCCCTTCATCAATCTTCTGTTCTTAAAAAAAAAATGGCTCGAACCAAAACCAGGGCTCACAAAAATCAAACATCACCACTACCATCATCATCCTCCTCACCTCCAGTCCATTCACCATCCCCAGTTCGTTCTCCATCTCCTCCACCCAAACCAACACCTCCTCATTCACCCTCTGACAAAACGTTTTCAGACTACCTATCTTCTTCCCCAGAACTCTATCCTCAACCTCTTTCAACTCAGTTTCCTCCCTTATATCAATGTCCTACCCCTTCTGTTTCTCAATGCCCACCCCATCTTCGCACCACTATAAACCCTAGCTCTAGCACAACATCTTCTCAACGAAGATCAATGCGCATACTAGCCGACATTGGCACTTCCCACAAAAAACAAGTGGACAACACCATCTACATGATTTCTGATGATGAACCTTCATCACCTCCAACTCACCCTAATCCCCAAACGGCTCCTACACCATTGTCTCCACATCTTTCCAAATCCCCAGAAATACCAAACCCTAACGCATCATCTCAAAAAATCTCTTCTAAACATCATTCACCCAAAAACACATCACAAAAATCGAAACCCAAATCCAAATCTCCATCTACACTCTCTCAGTTTTTAGCCACCAAGAAACTTAAAATAAAAACCAAATCTCAGAAAAAACCTCCTCAGGGTCGATCTTCCCCTCCTCCAGATCGATCTTCCCCGCCTCAGGATCGATCTTCCCCTCATCAGGATCGATATTCCCCTCCTCAGGATCGATCTTCCCCTCCTCAGGAACGATCCTCTCCTCCACCAGAACGTTCTTCGCATCAGACTTCACCCCACACACGTTCTTCCACCAAGAAAACCACCAAGGGTCCCACTAAACCAAACCCTAACTCCTTCCCTAAACGCTCTTCTTCAAAAATCCTCATTCCACCTCTAATTTCTTCCAAACTCCAACAAGTCTTTTCTGAAAAATGGGCTTAACGCCCTATTGGTATTGGACGTGTTTTTGATTTTGCAAAACTACAACTTGAAGGGCTCCTCATTCAGCATCATACTGATGCCCTTGGGTGGACGAATTTTTTGAAAATTTCTGATTGCCATTATCCCCAAGTCATTAGAGCTTTTTATTGCAAAGCTGAGGCTTTTGACGACAAATCTCTCATAGTTTCAAACCTGAAAGGTATTGAAATTAGACTTGATCCTGTGATCTTGGCTGACATTTTGAACCTTCCTTCTGAAGGTGTAACAATCTATGGCAAAGATTGGTACCAGGCCTTAAACATTTCAAAGGATGAAGTGTTTCAAGAGCTCTTTATTGATGGATCCACAAGATACCTTTCTGCTGATTTGAAACCTCTGCCAAAATTTTTTAACAACATCAGCCAACATAACATCTTCCCTCACTGTGGCAGTCACGAGTTCGTCTCTGATAATGACGCTCTTGTCATATATCATCTTCTTCATTGCAAGAGGTTAAACCTGCCATATCTAATAATCCAACATATGATTGCTTCAATCAGAAAAGAGTATAAGCGCAATACTGTTCCTTATGGCATGGTGTTGTCAAAATATTTCCGGCATTTTGAGCTCTCACTTTCAACCGAATCCTCAGTTCTCAAAATTTCTAAATTCACCACCAAAAATTTATCTCATATGAAACAGCTTCCCACCGTTCCACCCTCACCACAACCTATTTTCACACCATCATCAAGCAAACGTAAACGAACTGAACAAATCTATGCTGAACACTGCATGACTGAATCTCAAGAATGTTCTTCACCTCCCCTACATACTGAAGAACGTTCCTTATTTCCTGACGTTTCCCCACACTTCAATCCTGCCACTTCCATAATTCCATCATTCACACATCTATCATCCCAAGACCACTTATGTCCCACACTATCTGCCCAAAACATTTCAAAAATATCTCCTGCACTTCTCTCACCTCAGAAAACTGCATCTTCTTCTCTCTTTGGAATAAGCCAATTCTTGGCTTTTCCTGATTTAGATACCATTGGTCCCTCTATTCCTCATCCCCATCACTCAACTTCCACATCTGTTCCTCCAATCAATACCACCTTTGCTACCTTATCTACCTTATGTACATCTGTTGCTCCCTCTAACAGTACTCCCATGGATACTCAACAACGTCCCTCAAAAAAGACGAAGCTGGACAAGGAGTCATCACGGGCTTACAAGAATATTCCCAAATTTTTTGATGCTCTACAAATTATCGTTGCGCGCCAGGCTCATCAAGATAAGAAACATGCAATTTTGCGTGACTAGATGGAAAATCAGCTTGCCCCAAAGCTTGGTCTTGAACCACCTATGTTGAATCCTCCTCTAGCATTTCCAGCCATCCCTTAGCCTTCCTTGTCTCCATCCTCTGAAGGGTCTTCCTCGTCTCTGTCATTTTAAGTCATGCTTTAGTTTGATTCTCCTAAACATTTTTGTTGTGACAAAGGGGGAGAAATTACCTTAGATTTTAAATATTAATCTGCCTATAATTAATTGTATTTTTTTTTTGTTTTTGAACCAAATTGTAATGATCAACATATCCTCTTTTATGTGACATGAATGAAATATCATTATTTGGTTCAAATGCTAAGCACATGTTGAGGGGGAGTTTTTTGATTAAAAACCTTCTGGATTATTATTAGAGTCAAATTAAAAATCTAAATTAACATGTTTTGTCATCGTCAAAAAGGGGGAGATTGTTAAGACAAAATCTCAGTTAAATGTTTTGATGATAATAAAACAAAATATTAATTAAAGATTATTAATCATGATTCTAAATGCTTTACTATTTAACATGTGCATTTGAGTGTGTTAAAACAAGATAGGTATCAAACATCACAAATCAGACCTCATTAAAATCAAAGAAAGCAGTTCTGGAAAATAAAGATTGATCTTGAGGCAGTTCTGAAAAACGAAGATCGATCTTGACTTATTGATGAAAAACGAAGAATGATATTTGTTTATGGCAGAAACAAGGTTAATCTGTTTCCTTGAAAAAGATCAATCCTGGAAACAATATTCATCTTATACTCTCATATAGAATCAACAAAAGATCAATCCCAGTCACATTTGTTCCAGAATTTGAAGAATCAAAGGCATGCTTCAATAAAGGCATATCACAAAGATCATTCTTCTTATAAAGCAAATGCAAGTACAAGACTACAAGTAGCAAAGTACACTACTGATTTGAACTATTCTAAAGCCTGCACACGTAACAGAAAAGCATGTACTCAAGGCTGACATACTGACACAAATCACAGAAGTACAAGGCTAGAAAAGATCAATCATGGATCGATCTTTTGATGCAGCTGATCAATCTTGCTTTTGGCAGAATTTATCCAACAACTCTTTCATGACAGCTGGTCCCTTTCCAACGGCCACATGAGATGTCCTAAGCCTTCTTGGAGTCTATAAATGCAGCTGTAAGTTGAAGAACAAAACATAACAATTAGCACTAAGCAAAAGATTAATCTTTTCGATCATACTCAAGTATCTCAAAGTCTTTCTTATAAATTGTTGTTTTTGTTTTAATTTCTGTTGTAATCATTTACAACTGAGGTCTATTTACAAAATATATTTCTCAAACAAGAGTTGAGTAAATATCCAGATTCTAAATAATCTCAAAATCCATCCTTTTGTAACTCAAGGTTGTTTTGTCAAATCTTGAGTAAATTGCAAAAATCCTTGTATGTTTTGAAAGGTAACTTGTTAAAGCCTTTCCAAAACAATAAGGTAGAAAGAAGAAATCCTTTCTAGATAGAAGGGTAGGAATTGTGTAAAGATCAAAGATTGATCTGTGATAAAAGTGTAACCACCAAGAACAATCTTTACTTTGAGCACATAGTGGAAATCTCACTCTTGTGAGGACTGGACGTAATCCGTGTTTGGGTGAACCATGATAAAATATCTGTGTAATCTCTCTATCTCTATCCTTGTTTATTTTATGCTAAAACAAATCATATTTTGATAAAATTGATTTTACTGTTTTGAAGCAAACCAAGATTGATCTTTAACAAAACCAAGATCAATCTTCATCACTGCCAAGATCAATCTTGGGTTGAAATCTTATTTTTAAAACAGAATTTTTAAAAGGAACAATTATAATTCAAACCCCCTTCCTTATAATTGATATTTCTACTTCATATTACATATTTTCAACGGAGATATTCTTTAGTATTTAAAAGAAATAATTTGAAATTGAAGACGATAACCTCCTTATCATTTTTGATAAAGAAGGATTATCCAAAAATGAGCTTGTAGTGAGAATGACAAAATGATAATTATCTAATCCTTAAAAATAGTACAAAGAATAATATTTTTAAAAATAACTTATGTATTAAAAGAATAAGGCAATGTTCAATTAAAAATGATTTTAAAAAAGCCTTGAACACATTATAAGAAGTATTGAATGAAAAAAAAACTTCTCTTTTAGGAGTTAATAGAAATTGATGTAAATCAATCAAGTAGTCTTATACTAGAATCTTGAGAAGACTGAAAAGGTTTCTAGTAGTACAACTGGGAGAGACAGAAGAAGAATACTCAAAAGCTTAAAAAGGTAGAATAATAATATTTGTTTGCTATTGGATTATAGTGGATTAACTCTTCAACTGTACTAAGACAAAATTTCTCTATAATGGGAGGACTAGATGTATAAACAATTTGTTGTGAACTACTATAAATACTTGTGTTCCTTTCTTCTGTCTCATCTCTTTTAATTGACTAGTTCTCTAGGGTTCAACTTCTAATTATATTTAAACTAGTTTATAATCAAAGTTGAATATTTTGATAAATAACACATTTTTAATTTATCAAAGAAAATAATTTTTAAAATGGTCAACATAATTAAAATTGTATTTTTTTATGTTTTCCAATACTCTCAATTTGTTTCAATGTTCAATCTCTTTATTGAACACTTTACTGTGCGAGAGTAAAGATCATTTACTTTTGGAAATATCAGTTAGATGGTTTAATTTGTATTGTGTTTTTTGGTTCATCCTATTTTCAAACTGTTTTTATTTTTAATTCAAAATATATTCTTACTTTTTCATTTAAAACTATGGATTGACAAAAATAGTATGTTACTGAGTGAAATTTCTATTAAACAGTATATAAAATGCATTAGCCGATAAACTTTTTCTTAATTCAATTTTGTATTTTGTGTCATAAAAATAATCAATTTAAAAAATTTTAAATTTTAAAATTTGATTATTAGTACGGAATTCATTTTTGTTATTAGAATAATCGCTCTTCTATGACATTTTGAGGTGTAGATTAAAAACTCTACATTGAAATAGATTAAATACTCAAAGATAATAGCAAAAATAAAAAAAAAATATATATCTTAACCATGTTCATCGAACATAGTAAAAATTTCTAATCTAGATGATGATGTGAGATATCATATAAAATAAGATTATCTATGAAAAATATTTCAACATGTAATCAATCTAAAATGTAGTTAGAAATTCAATTCAGAATCAATGATCTACGTAAATGGACTTTGAAAAGTTTCAACTTTAATCAAACTTTTGTGTGTATCTTTGAAATTCTTCAACGACAAATTGGAAAAAAAATTAGTGCTTCAACAAAAAAAAGTAAATTAACTAGTGAGGAGAATTAAGAGATTAAAATTGAAACACGTCTAATGATGAACAACAAAACGGTTGGTGCAAAATCATGGTAACATGATGAAGCATTGTAACAATTTTTTTACTAGCTAATAATCATGGTAACATGGTGAAGTTTATAAAAACTCCAGTGAACTATATTGTGTTTGATGTGTAGGTACCTTGTTAGAAGAAGTTGTTAGTGATGACAATTTGCACTTAAGAGCCTAATTCGAAAAGCTTAATAATTGAAATATTGAGTATATCATTAAAGTAAATATCAGAGGATACACACTCGTGTTTGTGGTCAAATTTAAGATGAATACCAATCATGAGTATGGTAATTGAGTTGATCCAATAATGCAAAGTTAACCATCTGATTGGATATTCTCTAGAAGAAGCATTTTCATCATATGACGTTCAAATCTCTGCATGTGATGTGATTCATGTCAAACAAAACATCAGCAATGTACTGAACCAGAATAATTTTGACAAAGATTGTACGATAAGTGTGTCGACAAGTCCCTATAATTTTCAAGTATCTTTAAGAAAAATCATATCATTTGACGAGCTATTTTGTCATCTCTCTAATTGCAAAGTCTAAAGTTATTCAATTATCTACTTAGGAGAATTTGCTTACCTTTGGTACACAGTGATTATGGATTGTTTGAGAAATATTACCGTGGAGTCAAAGCACAAAAGAAGATGATTACATCTATTGATTCATATGTTAGAAAAAGATTAGAACAAAACCAAGTATATATACATCCAGTTAGAAGACCTTCTGAAAGATAACTCTACAAACTCTAGTAAGACAAGAGTAAAGATTAAAACTATCATCGTCTACTATTTGCCATGTACTCTGCAATTTATTTTAATTTTAAATTTATAGTACTTGCTTAGTCTTTGTCTTATATGCTTATGATACTTCTTTCATATCTTTTTCTTAGATCTTCTAGGAAATAGTTTTATTCCTTTTGTGTTTTTTTTTTACCTTAGTTACCGTTAGAAAAATCTTTCCTTTGTTATGTATACGCTTTAATTTTTGCTTATAGTTTTGGTAGTGTTTGTATAAATCTTCTATCTTATATAGAGATTTCTTGTCCTTTATCTTATTGCGATGAGTTAGTAGTCAATAATAATTTATATCGTTAGGTTTATAGTTGGTAAAGTATTTTGTGAGCATTGTATCCCATGTTTTTTTCAAGCTCACCCAAAAACCTCAAGAACAATGGATTAAGGAAGACTCTTACATATTATAGTGAAGCTCAAAATATGTTGGACGGTTGTATCACAATCTTACAATCATTCGATTTTTTATTAGATGGAGAATTTGACTCAATCATAAAGTATCATATGATCCTGATGATTGATCACTCTACTTGATCTCACATTTATCTATCTTCTTCTAATTTAACCACAACAATGGCAAGCTCAAGGCTTCTGATGTGCTTAAAAGAAGGAAGAATACTCACAAATTATTCCACATTTCTCAATCAACAAAGGAATCATGTGCTTACATTGGTGTGATTCTCTTTCGAGTCGAAGTCCTTCAAGCAAATAATCATTGTAGAAGTGATTTCAAGCAAATAAATAAATCATTGTAGAAGTGATTTTGTAAGAGATATTTAGTTTATTATGTATTAAGAATTGGTGATTCACACTTGATATGTAACTTTCTAATAATATACTTGATTTTGAAAACCTTAGAAAACCTTTAGGGTTTTATTTTTTAAAAGCCATTTTTATTTTTAGAGCCCTTCTGTATTTCTATCTTCTACATTTATTACAGTTACGTTTTGAATTTTGAATTATGAATTGAATATTTGCTTGTGTTTACGTTGAATTTATTTGAGTCTATTTATTTTGACAACCTCTGATTAAAGATTCTAAACTTGAAACTATAGAGTTTCTTAAATTTGAAATGAAAAATTTATTATGATATAGTATTTGGAATTTGTCTAAAGTTTTCTAAAGTTGTTTGTCTTCTGTAGGATGATTTAATTTTTTTCTTATGTAGGATGATTTAAGTTTTCTAAAGTTGTTTGTCTTATGTAGGATGATTTAGAATTTGCAATCTTTAGATTTGATATTTATTATCTCCTCTCCATAAATTATTTATTTTATTTTGTTTTCTTTTCCTCTAATAGATCTCACTTTTCATTCCTCTTATATTTCTTTTAAACTCTGTTATCTTACTCTAACTTTATTTTATTTACAATCATCGTATCCTTGTTTTTCCTCAATATCTTAATTCATCTGATTTTTCAATCCTTGTGATTCTATTTGTTATGTATGTCCCTTCTTCCCTATGATATCTCGATTTATCTAAACTTCTTTTTGTTGTTCTTATGTTATTGTAATTTTTTTATTTATTTTGTTCTATTTATTATTTTTCTTCTGATATCATTTAGTTACTATTTTTTTTCTATATTAGTTGTTCATTTTTTTAAAAGTATTTTCCAAAATGACAATAAGAAAATTGCTACACGTTTGTAAAACTATGTTTTTAAACCAAATCCAATAGTGGACCCTAAATACTTGGCCAAATACAAAAGTAACAAGCAAGTCAAAATAGCACAACTTCTTTGGAAAATCAACAGATACAACGAAACACAAAGAAAGGTAAAGACTTTACAGAAACCTAAAGTTGATCATTTAACTCTAACGACAAAGATGACTGAGTATTCGAGAGCCACCATCGCAGCCACTTGACAACAAATAGAAAGGGTTGTCAAATGAAACTAACATATATAACATAACAATGATGAATTAATAAGACAACACTTCATATAACATTTAAAAAATATATATATATAATGTATTTAGCCACATATACCCCAAATCAACTTATATGTCAATTAGCAGTAAAACAATCCACATATGCAAGTGCACATGATTAAGAAATATCACCTATCTCGCAAGGACCTTTTTGAAAGAAAATCGTAAAGTTAACTTGACAAGACATCACCAAATTTTGTCGCAATAATTTGTGAATATTTACCGTATAAATTACATCACCAATATATGCATGAACATGTTCTATCAAAATATGTACCTGATATCGCCACACCATTTTAAGTAGGTTTCATCACACCATTTTAGTGCTTATATGTCAATTAGCAGTAAAACAATCCACATATGCAAGTGCACATGATTATGAAATATCACCTATATCGCAAGGACCTTTTTAAAAGAAAATCGTAAAGTTCACTTGAAAAGACATCACCAAATTTTGCCACAATTTAAAGGAAAATGATTCAATAGATGTTGAAAATGAACTTGAGAGGTACACTAATGAGAAGTGTATAGAGTTTGTAGAAAAGTTTGAGATTCTAATGTGGTGGAAACACAATGCTTGTCGATATCCAATTTTGTCTAGAATAGTAAGAGACATTATGCCTATACCAGTTTCTATTATGGCTTATGAGAGTGCTTTCAACACAAGGAGTAGGGTTTTAGAGGTATATAGAAGCTCCCGAAACCCATAAATGGCGGAGGATCTAATATGCACCAAAAATTGGTTGAAGCCGTCTTTTTACCAATTTAAAGACTTCATGTTTGATGAGAAGTATGAGATTTCAAAGGAAGTACTAGCTAGTGCGCTGCTTTTTTAAAAAACAAATTGTATTCATTGTTATATGTAATGTTTATATGTGTTTAACATAATAATTCACTCTTTTTTAATGTATCATAGATTTAAATGGAAGCTCAGCCCGATGTAGCCCACTACAATTCCTCTCAGTCACAACCTTCAGGCTGTGTTTAAATTGTTGAAGGCCACAACCTTCCTATAGTGACCGAAATAGAGACCAAAAATTCAGTCGTTAATTATCACCAATATAAACTTTGCCTTCTACACTAGCGACCGAAATAGAGACTGAAATTTTAAACCTTGAAACTAAATATTATTCCGTCACTAAATTGGTCGCTAACAAAAAGTAGAGATTGAAATAGCAACTAAATTTTAGCGACCAAAATTTCAGTCGCTAACTATTTTTTAATTACATAATTTAATTTTTTTTATTAATAAAAAAAAAGAAAAATGTGAAATAGTTTTTGCAGAATTAATTTTTTTTAGAAAATGTGAAATATTTAATAATTAATTAGAAAAAAAGAAATAATAAAAAAAAGAATTAAAAAAACAAAATTATGTAGTCATGCATTTGAATATTTTGTCAAATTTTTTTCTTTTTCAGTTTACTCAAATAAACCCTAAAACCTCATTTCCTTCGACCGTTCTTTCTCAACACCACAACTCAAAGTAATCGACTCCCAACATACCTGGTTCAAGCAGTTAAGCCAAAGCAACACTTATTCCTTACCGGACTCAATTCTTTTGTTCACTTCTCTTTCTTTTCTTTCACTATTCCCACCAAGCCTTGGGTTCTCTTGATGCTTTCAATCAATTTTTCTAAAAAAAAAATAAAATCAGTTCATTTTTCTTTCTCAACCCACCACAAATCCTAAAATCCCCTCTCAAATCGACCTCCGCAACTACGACGTGAAGCCAACAGAGTCTCTTAAACTACAAATGTGGCGTGAAGCGCTCATTGTTTGTCGTCTTGTCGGCTATCGTGAACCAAAAGGTAAAGAATTTATATTCTAATTTTCTAATTATGCTTCAATATTGTTGTTTTTTTTCTCTGTGATGTAATCATTTTGAATTTATTTAACTAAAGCCTAAAGGGGTAAAGAAATTCTGCATATAAGGTGTTTGATAATATGCACTTTTTTGATAATTTTAACTAAAGGGGGTAATGTGTTACTGAAATTTATGGTTGCAGTTGGTAATTAGTAAACTACATGTTTTCTTGGTTTAATTAATAAAATACATGTTTTCTTGGCTTAATAGTAAACTTTGCGTGTTAATCACTCCATCAATATCCTGTTTGAGTTCTAACGTTTGTGTTGGGATTATTATGTTTTTTTGGTTATGTTTAACTGCTTCTGTTTTTTTGTAATTTTTAGTTGGTATATTAGATCAATAATACTAATCATATCTCATTTCATTTAATAGTGAAAACAAGTTTATCCATAGTGCAAGACTTAACTCAATTATACACCATAGAATTAACCTCAAAATGCTTGTGTAAGTTTTTATTATAAGAGGAAATCAGATTAGGATTAAACAGACAGTGAGAAAGATTAAGGTGTGAAAAAAAATAACAAAAGAAGTAAACCATCAAATTTTAAATCAGCTGAGTCCTTTAGTTCAGCAATACAGCACATTAAAATCTTCCTTCAAATTTAGTAATAATAGAACAAGCTGACTACAATAACTTACTTTGAGCGTATTGTTCTAATTTTACAAACCCAAAGCTGTTTTTCATTTAATTCATTTTAAGAAAATCTGAGATTACTTTATCTACAGATAGACTATCAGCCCTTTAAGCAATTCCCAGTAAGCATTTTTTTATACTACTATCTATCAATAGCATGGATCACTTATGCTCTATTGGAACTCGATACATTAATAAATAATTTATAAAGTATGAATGCAGAATATATCATTGCATGCCATTACTGTCAGATCATGTTGCGTTCATCTAATCCAAATTGCAGGTGCTTTGGAAGATTATTATATTTATCATTTGATATCACCTTAGCTTTTACACAGTATAATTATGCTGTGTGCATTTCATTTTTGTTTTTGCAAACTAATTCTTGTAATTTTGTTTTGCAAATTTCATTTTTATTGTGCAAATTAATATTATGTTTACAAGTTTTTAATGTTGAGTTTTTTTTATGTTGTTAGACGGATTTGAATGACATTCCTCCTAGTTATTCAAATTTGTTTCTCCACACACATAAACGTGGCAAGGATAAAACTTGGGTTGATAAAAAATCGAAATTTGTTCATGTAAGAGCTTTCAACTTTAAAGTGTATATTATTTATTTTTCTATGTTGGTTTTTTTATCTTCATATAAGATCGAAATAAAGTGTTTTAAAGTATTAATTAGCTTTATATTTATGTTGACAGGAAAAATTTAAATGTAGGTTTGAAGAATTAACCCAAGAAAAAACTTCACAAGGAACTCCTCCACCAAATGAATTAGATGTGTGGTGTGAGGTTGCTGGAATAAAAAGAGGATGAATATATGGTCTCAGAATAGAATCTACTATATTATTAGGGAGACCTAATTATCGTGGATCATGTTCTTCATCAACAAAGTGGGTTCAAAGACATGAATTTGAAGAAATGAGAAATGAAATAGATCAACTTCGAGAGGAATTGGCTAATACAAATAAAGCAGTTGAGCACAACAACCACTTGATAAAACAACTGATGAATAGCTTGAACTTTAAACCCATGCCATATACTAGAGATCAAATTCATGAAGATGAGATTAGTGATAATGATGATGAGATTGCTGTTAATGATGCTCGTGATCATGATGGTGAAGAGTTAGATGGATAGTGATAAGTTAATCTGAAGAACCAATATGTTGTAATTTGTTATGACTAAATATATTATGTTTAAACTAAAATTTTATTTGTATTATTTTGAGTACTTACAAATATTAGTTAAATGTATTATGTTCTTTAATTATATACATTGATATGATTAATATTTTCAAATGATTTTGGTGTTTGAATTTTTTAGATATTCAAAACAAATTAAAAAATTATTTTTATTGTTCTTTTGAACATTAAAGTAATGTATTTAAAAAAAAAAACGGTAATATTTAGATACGTAATTGGTGACCAAATATTTAATAAAAATAATTATTATATCACAAATTTCGTCTCTAAATCGGTCGCTAATGACATAAAAAATTAATTCAAAGTGGTTGCTAAATCAGTCTCAATAATTGGTCACAAAATTAGTCACAAAATTCAGTCACAAAATCGGTCACAAAATTCGGTCACTAAATCGGTAACTAAATTCGGTCACTAAATCGGTCACTAAATTCGGTCGCTAAATCAGTCACTAAATTCGGTCGCTGATTTGGTCGCAACAGCTAGCGACTAGCAGTTTACCAACTGACTTAAATTGGTCACTAATTTGGTCGCTATTGGATTTAGTGACCGATTTTCTCTATTTAGTGACCCAAAAATTGGTCTCTAAAAGCGTTTTTTTCTAGTAGTGGGGCTAACTTATGATTATCCTTTCATAATTATATTATGTTTTAATATGTTTATTTTTATTGTTTTAATTATGTTCAGTTATTTATTTATTATAGGCTGCCTTTTTTTTTTCCGGAGTCACACAAGACTCACCATCAGTCATAGCATAGCCAAGCATCCGACCACTATTTTTTGGGAGATAATTCTGGATTTTGGGACAAGTCAACCATATCTTTTTGGAACAAGTCGGTAATAAATTTTTGGATCAAGAAGGCTTCGTGGGTAAGGAGCTTCATTTAGTTTTTGTTTATCATAAAATGATTTCAATGTTCTTTTGGCTTATTTATGATTTATTTTTGCAAGTAATGTTGTTGAATGAGTTGGATAAGATGGAGCAAAAAGCTTTTTGAATGAGCTTGCTATTGTTTGCACTATTGAGGATTTTATTTGTAAGTTTTGATTTGATTGTAATTTTACCGCATAACTTGTCAATATAATACATTACAAACCATTTGACTCATACTTTTGTGGCATTAGACCAACTTACCATATCTTTGCCTGAACGTCTAATTTTGAGGTATTGAATCAGAATTGACAAAAGAAAACCTATGTAAGTTAATCTTTGCAACTTTGTTACAATTCAATTGTTGGATATGCAATGCATATGAAAACTTGATTTAGTTATTTGTTTAAAATTTGAAACATAGATGTCATGTTGGAGTCTCACTACTATGAAAACAAAACAAAACTGAAGCAAATTTATCAATAATTTTGGAGTATTTTTCTACAAATTTTGTTGTTCGATTAGTTTGATTATATATAATGTGTGTTACATTTTTTTACCAAGTGATGTTAATTTGTTCTACAACTATCACTAATTATTTCTAATTAGAACATTAATGTTATTTTATTTTGCAACTATCGTTGGTTATTTCTAATATGAACATTGATGTTATTATGTTATGCAATTGTCACTGGTTCTTACTAATTTTAACACCGACGTTATTATGTTCTACAAATTTTTTTTCCGTCTAATTTGTATTATATTTGTGCAGAAGAAAAAATATTCATGCTGCTAAAATTACCAGTAAATCCTCATGGTGTAACAAGTTTGCCTTCCTTTGATTAATGTCGAATTTTAATTAAGTTGATCATGATGTAATTTATACTTGAGGATGTAATTTGTATTAGTTGTGTTGTAATGGGATTGTGACTTATGTTGCTAATGAATTTGTGATTCAATATTAGCCTTAGACTTTACGTGGGTAATTGGAAATGTTATGTGCTTGAGAACAATAATACAACAAAATTTTGATTGATTATTATACAAAATTGTGATTTTAAAAAATTGAAGATATAAAACAGGTGTGATGTATGATTGGCAACTGTACAATATTTTTAATGGGTCATAGTTGTATTATATATAACAATGTAAGACCATATTTTTTTTTTAAAAAAAAGGGCCAGTACAATCCGTTTTTACCCACCCACCCACAGCCAACACCCAATGACCCGAACCCGATGTACCCGAGTAAAACAATGAACGAATTGGGCTAATAAATATCATCCATAGATTGGACCGATTTAATACTTTTGACCCGAAATCGCCGGATGTCCACCCTAATTTGTGGCATGCATGCTTGATGCATGATCCTAAATGTAAACTATGTCTCTTGATATCGATGTTGCGTGTTTGCGTGCCTTCAACCCGTGAAACTAGCACAGATATGACGTTCTCGAATAATTGGACTTTTTGGCTTAGTCGATAATCCATCTTTGCCGTGTCTCAAACGTACTTGCTCTTTTATTTTACCGGTTAAATTAATAAGTTTATGTTCTTTATAAAATATTATTTCACTTGTAATATTTATAAAAAAAAATTCTCACTTTTTAGTCTTAAAAATATTATCCATCTACGTTTTTTGTCTCTGCTATGAACTCAATTATATTTGACGTACAGAAAATGTTGCGGCACTGCCACAAGGACCATTTTTTTTAGTAACAAAATAATGGTTATTTATTTACGAGTTAATCGTAGTTTTGGTATTTTATTTTAGCTGAATCAGGAAAACAGTTTCTCATTTTATTTATCTTCAGTTTTAGTCTTTAAATAAAAATTTAGTTTAAAATTTAATGAAGTGTCATTTTTTCAATGATGTGTCAAAAAAAAGATGATGTGCAAGACTAATGTAAGACCCATAATTTTAAAGTACACTTTATGTATTTGTATGTATTTTGGATTTTGGCTCGGAGGCTTTTTAGCCAAAGTTAATAATATTTTTGAGTTTAAATGATCAAAAAGTTACTTTGATGCCGATTAGAATTACTCGTCGATAAATAAATTGAATTAAATGAAAATTTAATGAAGTGTCATTTTTTCAATGATGTGTCAAAAAAAAGATGATGTGCAAGACTAATGTAAGACCCATAATTTTAAAGTACACTTTATGTATTTGTATGTATTTTGGATTTTGGCTCGGAGGCTTTTTAGCCAAAGTTAATAATATTTTGGAGTTTATATGATCAAAAAGTTACTTTGATGCCGATTAGAATTACTCGTCGATAAATAAATTGAATTAAATGCGGTGAATCTTTTACGAAGAATTTTATGCGTTACGGGTGAAATGGTAATTTTAATGAATATGAAGATATTTGTTAAGTTACAATTAAGATATATATATATACATTTATGTATATATGTTTGTTTGGAGAGAATAGAAAGAAAGTAAATTAGAAGGAAGGAAAAGGAAAAGAAAAGGATATAAAAAGGAAAGAATGAAAAAGGAAGAAAGGAAAAACAAAGGAAAGAAAGAGAAAGGAAAGAAAACCAGATTTTCCATCTTCCTCTCCCTCCCTGCGCGAGAACCCATTCTCCCTCCTTCCTCCATTTTCGTTTTTCTTCGCTTCCTTTCTTCAAGATTAGAAACCCAAGGTTGGGTGGGTGATAGAACAAGGATTTCTCAACTCCACTCTTCCTCTTTGATTCGAAAACGAAGAAAAACGGTATTAGGGATTCAAACACAAACCTCCCCGTTTCACCTAGATCTAAACGTCGTTTCAAGAAGTGATAGAAGGGAAGGTTGCTCACCTCCGTGCTACGGTGCTAGTGGACCAATTTTGGAAGCGGCGTTGGGACCAACTTGAAGGCGACGTTGCGAGCGGAGATTTTTACCGGATTTACTCGCGGTACCGGAAACGCACGTTAAAGCTAACGTTAAGGTAAGGGCTCCTTCCAAACTTCTAGTTTGCATTTAGGGACTTATCTGTGGTTGTGTGGAAAGGATCTTATTAGGGTTTGAGTATTGATTTGGGGGAAAATGGATCTAAGACTTTATGGGTAAAATCTTAGAGTTAGGTCTTGGTTATATTTGATGGATGTTTCGTGGAAAATGAACTTAACTCATTTGTGTATGATTATGGGTAAATGAAATTTGATGTGTTTGAGTGTTATGTTGTGTTGATTTGTGTTCGTCGTATTTGACGTGTTCTAAGTTAATACCGATGAAATTTGATGTGTTTTGGTGTGGATTGTGAATTGAATTTGATAAAATGTTTTGAGTTGGTTTTGTTGTGAAATTTGAAAACCATTAGAGTTAAACGAGTATTAAAAATGGGGAATCTTTTAATATCTCGGTTTACTTAATGTGTGTTTGTGAAAATCGTTTAAGTTAACTGGATATTAAGAATGGGGAATCTCTTAATGTCTCGGTTACTTAATATTTTGTTTTGAAAATCGTTAAGTTAAATGAGTATTAAGAATGGGGAATCTCTTAATGTCTCGGTTGCTTAATATTTTGTTTTGAAAATCGTTTAAGTTAACTGGGCGTTAAGAATGGGGAATCTCTTAATGTCTCGGTTACTTAATATTTGTTTTTGAAAATCGTTTAAGTTAACTGGGCGTTAAGAATAGGGAATCTCTTAATGTCTCGTTTACTTAATATTTGTTTTGAAAACCATTTAAGTTAACTGGGCGTTAAGAATGGGGAATCTCTTAATGTCTCGGTTACTTAACATTTTGTTTTGAAAACCGTTTAAGTTAACTGGACGTTAAGGAGGGGGAATCTCTTAATGTCTCGGTTACTTAACATTTTGTTTTGAAAACCGTTTAAGTTAACTGGACGTTAAGGAGGGGGAATCTCTTAATGTCTCGGTTACTTAACATTTTGTTTTGAAAACCGTTTAAGTTAACTGGACGTTAAGGAGGGGGAATCTCTTAATGTCTCGGTTACTTAACATTTTGTTTTGAAAACCGTTTAAGTTAACTGGACGTTAAGGAGGGGGAATCTCTTAATGTCTCGGTTACTTAACATTTTGTTTTGAAAACCGTTTAAGTTAACTGGACGTTAAGGAGGGGGAATCTCTTAATGTCTCGGTTACTTAATATTTTGTTTTGAAAACCGTTTAAGTTAACTGGACGTTAAGGAGGGGGAATCTCTTAATGTCTCGGTTACTTAATATTTTGTTTTGAAAACCGTTTAAGTTAACTGGACGTTAAGGAGGGGGAATCTCTTAATGTCTCGGTTACTTAACATTTTGTTTTGAAAACCGTTTAAGTTAACTGGACGTTAAGGAGGGGGAATCTCTTAATGTCTCGGTTACTTAATATTTTGTTTTGAAAACCGTTTAAGTTAACTGGACGTTAAGGAGGGGGAACACCTCGGTAAACAGTACGGACCCGTGATAGGTAGTACGTTTACGACTTACGTTTCATGGTAAATTGTTTGTCCGTGAGAGACTGCACAGGTGTTTGTCCGTGAGAGACTACACCCTGTTAAATCGTGAAT
>NC_021161.2:30380385-30388934 GCF_000331145.2 Cicer arietinum
GATGTTTTGGAATTGTTTGTAAGTGTGATTGATTGCAAAACTATTTCGAAACTCAAGATGTCATGGTGATTGCTCTATAATTGCTAAGTGTGATTGTTTGGATTTGTGTGTAAGTGTTGATTGGTTTCGAAACCCTTTAAAAAGTTGAATTTTGCTGATTTTTGTTGTTTTCCTGTTGCTGTCTGATGTGTATTCGAATAAAGGAAGCTGTATTCGAATACAGACATGTTGTTTTTGCCACTTACTTACTGTGTAGTCGAATACAGACTGCTGTCTTCGAATACAGACATGTTGTTTTGCTACTGACTTACAGTGTAGTCGAATACAGACTGTTGTATTCGAATACAGACATGTTGTTTTTGCCACTGACTTACTGTGTAGTCGAATACAGACTGCTGTATTCGAATACAGACATGTTGTTTTGCTACTGACTTACAGTGTAGTCGAATACAGACTGTTGTATTCGAATACAGACATGTGTAAATGTTTTGGATTTATAATTGGAGAAACTTTTCCGCTGCTTGTAAATTATAATGACTCAATTATTTATCCAAAGGCATTTCTTTATTTATTTCTCTGCTTTATTTTAAATTCTTTTGAAACAAAAATATACCCTCGCTTTGAAAAACGGGGTGTTACATTGTGGTATCAGAGCATTGGTTTGGTTTTCTTTGGGGGCTGTGGAACCTTGGTTATAGATTGTAGGTCAACCTATAGGTTGAGAGTTGTTATCTGATCATGTGTCGGTTTAGGTGGTTTGAGTTGTCAAGTTCATAATAATTATTATGTGCGGTTGTGGTCGGAAGTTATTCTTAGAATTATTGAAGTAGTGTTAAGACTCTACTTGATGATGGTTTTATAGGGAAACCATGCTGCCAAGGAGGAATGACGTTCCGAGAACCAATGCCAGTAGGAATGATCGAATGGCGGAGGCTATGAATAACATGGCTGCTTCTGTTGCTGCACAGACTGCTGCCAAGACTCAACGTGATCTCGAAAAGAGGGGAAGAGAGATTCGTGCTGCAGAGTCAAGAGGATTAAAAGACTTTCGTCGTTACAATCCTCCCAAGTTTGAGGGGGCTGAGGATTCAGAGAAAGCGGATCAATGGATCCAAGAAGTGGAGAAGATCTTCGAAATGATTAACTGTCAGGCGGGAGTGAGGGTCAACTATGCCACTTATATGCTACTAGGAGATGCTGAGTACTGGTGGAGGAGTACAAGGTTGTTGATGAGATCAGCTCACGAGGAGGTGAACTGGGAATCTTTCAAAGGGAAGTTTTTCGACAAATACTTCCCGATGAGTACCAGGACTAGACTGGGTGATGATTTCCTGAAACTACATCAGGGGAATATGACCGTGGGCGAATATGCTGCTAAGTTTGAATCACTATCAAGGCATTTCAGATTTTTCCGTGAAGAGATTGACGAGCCGTTCTTGTGTCATCGTTTCCAAGACAGACTAAAGTATGAGATTCAAGACGCTGTCTTACCCTTGGGAATTCAACGCTTCCAAGTTCTTGTGGAAAAATGTAGAGAAGTTGAGGATATGAAGAATAAGAGAGCTAGCCGAGGAGGGAATTTTAACTCAGGAGGACCTAGTCGGGTGAAGTATCAGAACAAGGGAAAACAAGTTGCTAAACCTTATAATCAACCACATGATAACAACGGGGGACAGAATAACCCAGGGAACCAAGACTTTGGGTGACAAGTGGGACAAGGTATACGATGTTTCCGATGTGGAGAAGAGGGCACTTTGCAAAGAATTGCAAGGCTCCGAAGGTGGAACCAATGGTGAATGTAGCTAGGATTACTCTTCCTACTGCTAGAGGACATGTTTATTGCGTCGGCGCTAAAGTTGGAAATTTATCTAGCAATCTGATTCTATATGACTGTGCGATTACATGTAACCCCCTAACTACACTTTCTGATTTGGGGGCAACTCATTCCTTCATTGCTATGGATTGTGTAAATCGTTTGAAGTTGTTTGTGTCTGCTTTACTGCTAAGACTTTGACAGTAAATTATGCATGTTTACATTGTCAAATAACTATTCAGAATAGGGACTTCTCGATTAATCTGATTGTTTACCTCTACAATAACCCAAGATCATTCTTGATATGGATGGGAAGCCCTATCATTAGGTAATGATACATTGTACTCAATGTGTCGGCGTCATACTTAGTGTTTAGGTTTGGTACTAGATGGATGTTTCGTACAAGGTGGAACATCAGCGACCTGCTGGGGTGTTGCAACCTTTAGAGATTACACGGAGCACCATAGAGTGTTGTATCAGACCGTGATTTGAAGTTCACATCACATTTTTGGGGAGCATTGCACGAAGCCTTGGGAACGAAACTACGATTGAGTTCACCTACAACAATAGTTCCCACGCAAGTATTGGAATGGCACCATATGAGGCTTTATATGGGCGCAAGTGTCAAACGCCCTTGTGTTGGTATAAGGGCGGTGAAAATATGATTGTCGGACCAGAGATGGTGCAACAGACTACAGCTAAGGTAAGGAAAATCAAGGAGAAAATGAAGACTTCACAAGGTCGTCAGAAGAGTTACGCGGACAAGCGTCACAGACTTTTAGAATTCGAACATGGTGACCATGTGTTTCTCAGAGTCACACCTACTACGGGAGTTGGTGGGGCATTGAAATCGAAGAAGTTGACTCCGAAATTCATTGGACCATATCAGATTTCTGCACGAATTGGGCCTGTTGCTTATCGGATTGCATTGCCTCCGATACTGTCCAACATTCATGACGTGTTTCATGTATCACAGTTGAGGAAATATCTTGCAGATCCATCTCATGTGATCGAACCAGACACAATCCAACTGAAGGATAACTTGACATTCGAAGTACCACCTGTGAGAATTGAGGACAGGAAGATTAAGCGATTGAGGACCAAGGATGTTTCGTTGGTCAAGGTGATTTGGAACCCAATTACTGGAGATGCGACTTGGGAATTGGAGAGCAAGATGAGAGAACAACACCCAGAGCTATTTATCGACGCATAGTTTCGAGGACGAAACTAATTTTAGGGGGGAGTAATGTAAGACCCATAATTTTAAAGTACACTTTATGTATTTTATATATTTTGGATTTTGACTCGGAGGCTTTTTAGCCAAAGTTAATAATATTATGGAGTTTATAAGATCAAAAAGTTAATTTGACACCGTTTAGAATTACTCGTCGATAAATAAATTTAAATTAAGTGCGGTAAATCCTTTACGGAGAATTTAATGCGTTACGGGTGAAATGGTAATTTAACAAATATCTAGATATTTTAAGATATTTGTTAAGTTATATTTAATATATATATATGTTTGCTTGGAGAGAATAGAAAGAAAGGAAATTAGAAGGAAGGAAAAGGAAAAGAAAAGGTTATATAAAGGAAAGAAGGAAATAGAAAGGAAGGAAAAACAAAGAAAGGAAAAAGGAAGGAAAGAAAATTCCAATTTTCCATCTTCTTCCTCCCGTGCCTCGCGAAAACCCATTTCTTCTCCTTCTTGGTTTTGCTTTCTTTTTCGTTCCTTTTCTTCAAAACTAGTAACCCAAGGTTGGGTGAGTGTTAGAACAAAGGTTTCGCAACTCCACTCTTCCTCTTTGATCCGAAAACGAAGAAAAACGGTATTTGAGATTCAAACACAAACCCCTCCGTCTCTTCTAGATCCAAGCTTCATTTCGCGAAGAGTTAGAAGGGAAAGTTGCTCACTACCACGCCACGGTGCTAGGGGACCAATTTGGAGGCGACGTTGCGAGCGGAGATTTTTACCGGATTTGCTCGCGGTGCCGTAATCGCACGTTAGAGCTAACGCGAAGGTAAGGGCTCCTTCCAAACTTTTAGTTTGCATCTAGGGCCTTATCTGTAGTTGTGTGGAAACGACTGTACTGACCCGTGATAGGTGGTACATTTACGATTTACATTTTTGGTGGATTGTGCTGACCCGTGATAGGTGGCACCTCGGTAAACAGTACTGGTCTGTGATAGGCGGTACGTTTACGATTCCCGCTTTTTCTTTTAGTAAATCGTGTTGACCCGTGATAGGTGACACCATGGTAACTGTACTGACCCGTGATAGGTGGTACATTTACGATTTCCGCTTTTTCTTTTAGTAAATCGTGTTGACCCGTGATAGGTGACACCATGGTAACTGTACTGACCCGTGATAGGTGGTACATTTACGATTTCCGCTTTTTCTTTTAGTAAATCGTGTTGACCCGTGATAGGTGACACCTCGGTAAACTGTACTGACCCGTGATAGGTGGTACGTTTATGATTTACGCATTTTAGTAAATCGTGCTGACCCGTGATAGGTGGCACCTCGGTAATTGGTACTTTGGCCTGCGATAGGCGGTACAATTATGATTTACGGCCCTTCGAGGAGGGTTTTGGTTTGGAATTCCGAGTCCATGCATTTTGGCATATACGCATTGCATTAGGGTGCTTGGCACACGAGTCGTGTTTGAATCAAGTATATGATTGAGTGGTTTGAATTGGAATTGTTGTGTTAATTGTGTTGGAATTGCTAAGTGTTATGTATTGATTAGCGTGTGTGCGTGCGATGGATTGCAAAACTTTTTCGAAAACCAATTCGTCGTGGTGATTGTGTGGGTTTTGCTAAGTGTTAAGTTTTGGAGTTATGTGTGAGTGTGATTGAATTAGTTTAAGTATTTTTGGAAGAATAAGCAGGGAAATCGATTTCCCAATCGATTGGATGAGTTGCAGGAAGTTCACTATTTTAACCTAATCGATTTGCCAATCGATTGTATAAATATGTCTTTCAAAATCTTTTAAGAAATCGATTTGGAAATCGATTGGCAGAGAGGCAGGAACTCAGCAAAACTGCCAAAATCGATTTGGAAATCGATTTGGCAACACAGGGACTCATCAGAACTGACAAAATCGACTTAGAAATCGATTTGGTCATGCAGGAACTCAGCAGAACTGACCAAATCGATTTGGCAATCGATTGGCTCAGCATAAGTCCTTATTTTGAGTTAGATAATCGATTGTTCAATTGATTTATCAATGCTTTGGTCAGTTATGTATTACTTGATGGTTTGAGAACTTCATTTTGAGTTCATTGTTAATTGGCAAGCATTATATGAACTTTTAGCATATGGAAAATCCTTTTAAGGTGCATGCTTAGTTGAAAGGTTATTTTGTGCATTTAAAACTTAAATGTTATGTGTTATCTGTTAATTTCGGTTGGTGGCCCTTTACAACTATTGTGGAAATCTGGGCTTTGCCCTCAGATGAGAGTCAGGACGACCCTACTGGTTCATACCCTACGGATGGGAATGCTTGACTGGAGCTACGTTAGGAGGATCTCACGGAGCGCGTGGAGATCACTTAGGGTGTATAGTTTTTGGTAGGATGATCAGATTAGGTTGATGTATAGAGACTAGACGTCCTTCTTTTTGGGTTGGAGTTTTTTTAATTTGGAAAACTGTACTTATATTAATATTGTCAGTTGACATCTTATTTGAATGGGTTCCATGTACCATTTGTTGTTGTGTAAATACTTTGGATTTATATTTGGAGAAACTTTTCCGCTGCTTGTAAATTATAATGACTCAATTATTTATCTAAAGGCATTTCCTTATTTATTTCTCTAACTCTAAGATTTTACCCGTAAAGCCTTAGATTCATTTTCCCCCAAATCAATACTCAAACCCTAACAAAATTCTTTTCCACACAACCACAGATAAGTCCCTAAATGCAAACTAGAAGTTTGGAAGGAGCCCTTACCTTAACGTTAGCTTTAACGTGCGTTTCCGGTACCGCGAGTAAATCCGGTAAAATCTGGTAAAAGCTATTTTTGGAATTATTTGAAGTAGTGTTAAGACTCTACTTGATGATGGTTTTATAGGAAACCATGCCGCCAAGAAGGAATGACGCTCCGAGAGTCAACGCTAATAGGAATGATCAAATGGCGGAGGCTATGAATAACATGGCTGCTTCTGTTGCTGCACAGACTGCTGCCAAGACTCAACGTGATCTTGAAAAGAGGGGAAGAGAGATCCGTGCTGCAGAGTCAAGAGGGTTAGAAGACTTCTGTCGTTACAATCCTCCTAAGTTTAAGGAAGATGAGGATTCAGAGAAGGCGGATCAATGGATCCAAGAAGTGGAGAAAATATTTGAAATGATTAACTGTCAAGCGGGAGTGAAGGTCAGCTATGCCACTTATATGCTATTGGGGGATGCTGAGTACTGGTGGAGGAGTGCAAGGCTATTAATGGGATCAGCTCACGAGGAGGTGAACTGGGAATCATTCAAAAGGAAGTTTTTAGACAAATACTTCCCGATGAGTACCAGGACTAAACTGGGTGAGGATTTTCTAAAACTTCATCAGGGGAACATGACCGTGGGCGAATAGTGCAAGGCAATGGGATCAGCTCACGAGGAGGTGAACTGGGAATCATTCAAAAGGAAGTTTTTAGACAAATACTTCCCGATGAGTACCGGGACGTATTTCCAACGGAAATTCCAGGATTGCCACCAGTAAGAGAATTGGAATTTTTCATTCATTTGCACCAAGGGACGGGACCAATTTCAATGGCACCGTATCGAATGTCGCCATTGGAATTAAATGAGCTCAAAAGTCAAATTGAAGACTTGTTGGAGAGGAAATTTATAAGACCAAGTGTATCACCGTGGGGAGCTCCAGTTTTGCTAGTTAAGAAGAAGGACGGAAGCTCGCGCTTATGTGTGGATTATAGACAGCTTAATAAGGCAACTATTAAGAATCGTTATCCTTTGCCACACATCGATGATTTAATGGATCAATTGAGAGGGGCCGCGATATTTTCGAAGATTGATTTGAAGTCGGGTTACCATCAGATTCGAGTAAGGGAAGGAGATATTCAGAAAACTGCTTTCAGAACCCGTTATGGACATTATGAATATCTGGTTATGCCGTTTGGAGTTACCAATGCACCAGCAATTTTCATGGACTACATGAACAGAATCTTTAATTCATTCCTTGATAAATTTGTTGTGGTGTTCATTGATGATATATTGATTTATTCAAGAACTGAAGAAGAGCATGGAGAACATTTACGCCAAGTTCTTGAGATTTTACGCGAGAAGCGATTGTATGCCAATTTGTCGAAGTGTGAATTTTGGCTAGAGAAAGTGAATTTCTTAGGACATGTGATAACCAAGGAAGGAATCGCTGTAGATTCGGCTAAGATTGAGGCGGTTCTTGCTTGGAAACAACCTCAGAATGCCACTGACATACGAAGCTTCGTGGGATTGGCAGGGTACTACAGGAGGTTTACCGAAGGTTTTGCTAAGATTGTGGCTCCATTGACACAACTTACCAGAAAAGATCAACCGTTCGCATGGACAGAGAAGTGTGAGGAAAATTTCCAGTTACTAAAGAGAAAATTGACGACCTCACCAGTGTTGGTATTACCGCAATCAGAAGAATCCTATGAAGTTTATTGTGATGCATCTCACCAAGGTTTGGGATGTGTTCTGATGCAACACAAGAAAGCAGTGGCTTATGCCTCAAGACAACTGAAGATTCATGAGAGAAACTATCCTACCCATGATTTGGAGCTTGCCGCAGTTGTTTTTGCATTGAAGATCTGGAGGCACTATTTATATGGGTGCACGTTCACCGTGTTCAGTGACCATAAAAGCTTGAAATATTTGTTTGATCAGAAGGAGTTGAACATGCGCCAGAGACGATGGATGGAGACTCTCAAGGATTTTGATTTCACACTGCAGTACCACCCTGGGAAGGCCAATGTAGTGGCTGATGCGTTGAGCAGAAGAAGTGTATCGGTGTCTTCACTAATTATGGCTAGACAACAAGAGTTGTGGGAAGCTTTTAGAGACCTACACTTGAACGTAGAGTTTGCACCGGGAATTTTGAAATTCGGAATGATTAAGATCTCGAGTGGACTACTTGAGGACATTGCAAATTCTCAAGATGACGTCTTAATACAAGAGAAGAGGAACCTAATAGTGCAAGGGAAGACGACTGAGTTCAAGATTGGATCAGATAATATTTTGCGATGTAATGGTAGGATTTGTGTACCAGAAATTACAGATATGCGGAAAACGATTTTAGAAGAGGCTCATAAGAGTAAGCTGAGTATTCATCCTGGAGCAACAAAGATGTATCAGGATTTGAGGCAGAATTATTGGTGGCCAGGAATGAAGAAACATGTAGCGGAATATGTATCCACTTGCCTAACTTGTCAGAAAGCGAAGGTGGAACATCAGCGACCTGCCAGGATGTTGCAACCTTTAGATATACCAGAATGGAAGTGGGACAGTATTTCCATGGATTTTATAACTGGATTACCAAAAACAAGGAAAAAGAATTATTCTATATGGGTAATAGTGGATCGACTAACTAAATCTGCTCACTTTTTGCCGTTAAGGACCACCTATAAGGTAGATCAGCTAACAGAGATCTACATTGCTGAAATTGTGAGGTTACACGGGGTACCATCGAGTATTGTATCAGACTGTGATCTGAAGTTCACATCACATTTTTGGGGAGCATTGCACGAAGCAT
>NC_021161.2:30390202-30394924 GCF_000331145.2 Cicer arietinum
TGTGTTTGTTTGGAGGGAAAAAGAAAGGAAAACTAGAAGGAAGGAAAAGGAAAAGAAAAGAGTATAAAAATGAAAGAAGGAAAAAGGAAGAAAGGAAAAACAAAGGAAAGAAAGAGAAAGGAAAGAAAGAGAAAGGAAAGAAAAAGAGAATTTTCCATCTTCCTCCTCTGTTACTCGCACGCCAAAATCCTCCATTTCTCCATTTTCGTTTTTCTTCGCTTCCTTTCTTCAAGTTTAGAAACCCAAAGCTTGGTGAGTGATAGGATAAGGATTTCTCAACTTCACTCTCCCTCGTTGAATCGAAAACGAAGAAAAACGGTGTTAAGGATTTCAAAACCGTTAAACACAAACCCCTCCGTTTCATCTAGATCTAAGCTTCGTTTCGCGAAGAGTTAGAAGGGAAAGTTGCTCACTACCACGCTACGGTGCTAGGGGACCAACTTGGAGGCGACGTTGCGAGAGGAGATTTTTGCCGGATTTACTCGCGGTACCGTGTATGCACGTTAAAGCTAACGTAAAGGTAAGGGCTCCTTCCAAACTTTTAGTTTGCATTTAGGGATTTATCTGTGATTGTGTGGAAAGGATCTTGTTAGGGTTTGAGTATTGATTTGGGGGAAAATGGATCTAAGACTTTATAGGTAAAATCTTAGAGTTAGGTTTTGGTTATATTTGATGGATGTTTCGTGGAAAATGAACTTAACTCATTTGTGTATGATTATGGGTAAATGAAATTTGATGTGTTTGAGTGTTATGTTGCGTTGATTTGTGTTCGTCGTATTTGACGTGTTCTAAGTTAATACCGATGAAATTTGATGTGTTTTGGTGTGGATTGTGAATTGAATATGATAAAATGTTTCGAGTTGGTTTGGTTGTGAGATTTGAAAACCATTAGAGTTAAACGAGTATTAAAAATGGAGAATCTTTTAATATCTCGGTTTACTTAATGTGTGTTTGTGAAAATCGTTTAAGTTAACTGGGCGTTAAGAATGGGGAATCTCTTAATGTCTCAGTTACTTAATGTTTGTTTTTGAAAATCGTTTCAGTAAATGAGTATTAAGAATGAGAAATCTCTTAATGCCTTGTTTACTGAATGTTTTGTTTGAAAATCGTTTAAGTTAACTGGGCGTTATGAATGGGGAATCTCTTAATGTCTTGGTTACTTAATATTTGTTTTGAAAATCGTTTAAGTTAAATAAGTATTAAGAATTGGGAATCTCTTCATGACTTATTTACTTAATGTCTGTTTTGAAAATCGTTTAAGTTAAATGAGAATTAAGAATGGGGAATCTCTTAATGTCTCGTTTACTTATGTGTATTTTGGTAAATCGTGCTGACGTTTACGATTTACGTTTGGTAAGTTGTGCAGACCCGTGATAGGTGGCACCTCGGTAAACAGTACGGACCCGTGATAGGTAGTACGTTTACGACTTACGTTCCTTGGTGGATTGTGTTTGTCCGTGAGAGACTGCACAGGGGTTTGTCCGTGAGAGACTACGCCCTGGTTTAAGTTAAATGAGAATTAAGAATGGGGAATCGCTTAATGTCTTGTTTACTTATGTGTATTTTGGTAAATCGTGTAGAGCCGCAATAGGTGGCACCTTGGTAAACGGTACGGGCCCGTGATAGGCAATACGTTTACGATTTACGTTTGGTAAGTTGTGCAGACCCGTGATAGGTGGCACCTCGGTAAACAGTACAGACCCGTGATAGGTAGTACGTTTACGACTTACGTTTCATGGTAAATTGTGTTTGTCCGTGAGAGACTTGACAGGTGTTTGTCCGTGAGAGACTACACCCTGTTAAATCGTGAATTGTTGTTTCATTTTGTTTGTGTAGTATTGTGTTATAAGTTTTAAGTGTATGTTTTGGAATTTGGTGATAACATGTTTGATTGCAATACCATTTCGAAACCCATGATGTTGTAGTAATTGTGTTATAAGTGTTAAGTGTTATGTTTTGGAATTTGGTGATAGCATGTTTGATTGCAATACTATTTCGAAACTCAAGATGTCGTGGTGATTGCGCTATAATTGCTAAGTGTGATTGTTTGGATTTGTGTGTAAGTGTTGATTGGTTTCGAAACCCTTTAAAAAGCTGAATTTTGCTGATTTTTGCTGTTTTCCTGTTGCTGTCTGATGTGTATTCGAATACAGAAAGCTGTATTCGAATACAGACATGCTGTTTTTGCCACTGACTTACTGTGTAGTCGAATACAGACTGCTGTATTCGAATACAGACATGCTGTTTTGCTACTGACTTACAGTGTAGTCGAATACAGACTGTTGTATTCGAATACATACATGTTGTTTTTGCTGCTGAATGCTGAAACAGCCTTGTATTCGAATACAGAGATGTTGTATTCGAATACAACAGTGTTGTTTTGTTAAAAACTTCATTTTTCAACCTTGTTTATGAATGTTTGGCATATGGAAACCCTTTTAAGGTGCATGCTAAGTTGAAAGATTATTTTGTGCATTTAAAACTTAAATGTTATGTGTTAACTGTTATTTTCGGGTGTGACCCTTTACAACTATTGTGGAAATCTGGGCTTTGCCCTCAGATGAGAGCCAGGACGATCCTACCGGTTCATACCCTACGGACGGGAATGAAGATGGGAACGCTTGACTGCAGCTACGTTAGGAGGATCTCACGGGGCGCGTGGAGATCACTCAGGGTGTTTAGTTGTTTTGTAAAATGATCAGACTAGGTTGACACAGAGGGAACGGATGTCTTTCCTTTGGGTTGCGTTTATTTTAAACTGGAAGACTGTACTACTTTTGTTATGTTAATATTTTGAATTCATGGTTTGAGAGTTTTTCCGCTGCTTGAAAATTATAATGATTTAATTACTTATCCAAAGGTGTTACCTTATTTATTTCTCTGTTTTATTTTAATTTCTTTTGAAAAAAAAATACACCATCGCTTTGAAAAACGGGGTGTTACAACTAACATATGAATTAATTATATTTTATTATTCTTCCTAATTTATAAAACACATTTCCTATTTTATTATATCATTTAATTACAAAAACATAAAAATAAAAATAAAAGACACGTTCCTATTATAATCCATAATTCTTAATTTCATTTCACTTCATCTCCTCCTTCTCCTTATCAGTTTAAACCATAATCAATATGCAGTTTAAGCATTGTTGTGATGTAATTGCTCCAATCACAAGCTCTACAAGTTCATCAAAGGTAATTAAAAAAATATCTTTACTATTATGTATTCTACATTTACTCATAAAACCAATATCTACTTCAAAAGGCATTTCACACTTACTACTATTAGATGATTAATTATGTGATTTGTGGTTCTAAGAAGAAGGAGGAGGAGTGGAATGGAATTGAATTAGAAATTAGGAGGAGGAATAGAATGGAATGAATTCAAGGATTAGAATAGGAATGTATCTTTATTTTTATTTTTTATGTTGTTGTAATTAAATGATGTAATAAAATAGAAAATATGTTTTTAAAAATAGAAAATATGTTTTATAAATTAGGAATAATAATAAAATATAATTAATCTATATGAAATTTTTGACATCATTTTTTTTGACATATCATTAAAAATATGATACTTTAACAAATTTTGAACTAATATTTTGTTTGGGGACCAAAACCTAAGACAAATAAAATAGGGAAATTGTTCTCATGATTCAGCTAAAAACATGGACCAAAACTACAATTAAATATTTATTTATTTAAGCTAATATATATTTGTAAAAAAAATTGGGAGTTAAGAAACCCAAATCCCCAAATTAAATTGTCTTCATCATCTTTTTTAGAACCAGAGGTGCTTGCTTTCACTCCTTCAGATTTGAGTTCAATAAAATCCCCATTCTAATAAGAAAACTATCATAAATTGAGGAATGAACTGAAGACCTTTAACAAGGATGAATTTTATGTCTTCATCATCTTATTTTGACAAACCTACACAGTAAAATCATATAAACCTATTTCTATACAATCTTTCAACACTTTTTTCATTTCCAACTATTATCCTTCTAGCGAAAATAAGAAAACGAGAACGTAGAAATAATTACTTTATCACTCACAAACAATGAAAAGAAATAATACAAGAAATTAAGAAAGTCAATGAATGTGTGTATTTTATTTAGATGAGATCCCTTTGAAGTAAATTATTATCATTGTAATAAGATAAAATATTAATTAGTAAAAATACATTTTTCAAAAATATTGAAAATAGGTTTCGTGACATTTTTAATTTTTTTAAAAATGTAAATAATTGTCCACTTCAAAAATCTTGTATCTTCTTATTAACAAATTAAATTAACACAAACTATTCTTCGATGAAAGCATAAACACTAATTATTCCTAGTTGAAGGTGTAATAAATTATTGGCCTCAAAATGGAATTTTGGTCCTCCGATTATGTTTAATCCATAATTTTGTCTCTTATTTATTCTCCACAATTTTGGTCCTTATTTATAAAATTTAAGACATTATAGTCATCTTACATTTCTATATATAAAAAAAAAGTCATGTCATATTAAACTTTTTTTTAATTACTTAAAACATTTTTTATTTATAATAAAAACCAAATAAAATGTTTAATTTAATTTTTAAAACTAAAAGAAATAATAAGAAACAAAAAATAAGATAAAAGTCAGATTTAAAAAGATGAAGAATCCATTCAAAAAAAAAATGAAGAAAAAAATGATGAAAATTGAGAATAAGTTAAAAAAAATCAGTTGAAAAA
>NC_021161.2:30394934-30418130 GCF_000331145.2 Cicer arietinum
GTGTATACAAAAGAAAAATGTTGTCTATGAAAGAGCAAAATGCAGTTTGTTTTTAATATAAGGCCTAAATGGAATTTTTTAAATTTTAATTTGACCTTATTAAATTAATATAAATGATATTGTGTAAAATTTATTTTTTAATTGATTTAACAACAATATTAAATTTAAAAAAATTATAAGATTTTATTTCAAAAATATTAAAATCTAAGGTTTTTAATTAAGTAAATATGTTTTTGAGGCGTTTTGATTAATTTAAATTTTTATTTTTTATAGACGTACTTTTAGTAGTCTTACCTTCGGATCGACCCTGAGATTCGAAAGTTCTTCACTTTTATAAGTTCACAATCTTTTTGACGTTTTGGATCCATCCTGTTTGATAAATGGTATGTAGAATAGAAGAATATGTTTTCTCGGAAGCTCACAATTATGCCATGCTTGGTCACCAAGATTCATATTAACTACCAAACAAAAGCATCCTCTATATGAAAAGGATAGTGGTCCCATATATTATTTCCATGTGCAAATATCCACAAGTGGAAATGTAGTCAAACTCAAAAGATACACCTATTATTAATTTAATTTCCTTGTTAGCCAAGAATATCGAATGCATACATGCCTATATATACAAAAGAAACAAATCAACCTAATAAATCACATATTCTAAATTGTATAGTTGTAGAGTGAAGACACATTAGATGGCATTAGGAGTTGATATTGCTGAAGTATATGTGTTGCAAAAGATGCATAGAGAAAAATTGAAGAAAAAGGAAGATACTAAGAGATCTAAGGCCAATAGTTCAAGTGGATGTTTCTTTTGGTTTTCTAAGAGACAACATCAATGAGAAATATGTGACAAAAGGGATTTTAGAACCAATCTTTAAAAAGCTTAGATGAGTTATTGATTGATAGCGTGATTGTAATATGTAATTATTTAATTAAGAATGTAATGTTTTATGTTTTGATGTTATTTGTATTCATCTTCACCACAATGATGAACTGATGAGCAAATATTACCTTTGTGTGCAAGTTTTGTATGTTTAATTTTCATGAAGAGTGTTGTACTTATCTTTATTTAATATAAACCTTGAGTCTCAGATTTGCGCTCCACTTAAAGCAAAAGTTGGCATTTTGCGAAACCAAATTTTCAATTGTTCAATTGTTTACTAAATTTTTTAGAAAATTTTCTAATAATTCTTGTATACTACACACTCAATCGTTTTATGCTTGCAATGTATTGTTGAACTTGAATGTTAATCGAATTATTCTGCTTATAGCTCCCAAATCAATTCTCGTCGACTACAATCACTTATATTGACGTTCTATAGTAATTTATTTTCCTCAATGTTTACACCTAAAAACAATAATTTGTTAGATGAGGACAATAAACAGCCAAATATAGAGGTAGGAAAATTTCCTTTAGGAGAGGAAAGATCATGTGTGCAAGAAACAATCAAATATGAGTTAGTCAAATATTTCCCAAGTTTACAAGAGTCCAAAAAGCTCGTAGAGACTTACCGAGATAATTTAACAATTACACTCATCTTCTACGTTTTTAGCACCACTACCGATCAACATGGAGGCACCCATAGATATTGCCAATATGACATGACAAAGAAATAGAAAAGACGAGTCTATTGTGGGGGGACCAATTCCCTTAAATGGGAGTTAACACGCATTACCAGCGTAATTAGCCGACCAAGGCTACATGTCAGTATGTCACGATTTATGGCCAGTAGTTTAGTTTTGTTTATAAAGATCAGTACTTGTAATGTATCGACACACGATCAATCAAACAAGCATTTTACACGTTATCTATCTTTTTATCAATTTATTTTACTTTATGCATATGTAGTTTAGTACCTTAAACACCAACACCAATTTTAACAATTTTTACCTCCCCCACCCTCGGACTCGACTAGTTGGGAAAAACCCCCACCCATTTTTTATATCTTCATCCCCGCCTTCGATAGGGTTCTTATTTTCTCGCCATGCACCCGCACTCATTCATATATATAAATTATAAATTTAAAAATCATTTTTATTATAATTAATTATTATTATTATTATTATTATTATTATTATTATTATTATTATTATTATTATTATTATTATTATTATTATTATTATACAATAATTTTACTAGTGGGGCGAATTCAGATGGGTGCAGGGTGGATATCACACCCTCAAATCTACTTTCTCCCCCTCCCCCCGAGTTTCAATTTTGAAGAAAAACCTATACCCGTACCCAATCAAATCGGTGGCTTCAAGTGGGTACCTGCATGTGCAGGTTGTATTGTCATCCCTACTACCTAGTGGTGTATTAGCAATCTATCATTAACGCTTTTGTGTGTTTTGGTTGTAATAAAATGAGTTGACACTTGCATGAAAGGTGGGAGCCCAAATGAGCTAAGAAGGGGATGCAAAAGCGCTTTTGTGATGTATTAGCAATATCTCTTCAATATGGGCTGGTCAAGATTCTCATGTTCTATAACTACAAGCCTTTATGAGGAGACAAAAATTTATGAGGAGGCAAGGCTTTATGTGGAGAGAATGACATTAATGGAGATGTTACACTTTGGATACAAGGAGTAATACAAGTTTAATGCATTTATTTCATTGTAAACATAAAACCAATTGGATCCCTTCCTTTCCTTTTATGTATCACTCCCTCATATGAAAAAAATACACTATTTGCATTTGGGATTCCTTACAACTTTCTGCTTAGTAGTTTTTCCACCATTAACCATAGGGGGCACTTAGTGGCGAATGTTACGTATATCAAGTTAACCTTCAATATGGTACATATGGCTAGGAAGCCACTTGAAGTAGTAGGGAAAATTAGAGTGAATCTAGTATCACCTTCTGGAAATACTCATCTGGAATGTCTAAAGAAGTTGTAGAGTATATGTCTTAGTAGTCATGTGATTGTTATCCATATAGATAGGTTAATCCCACAACAAACTTGTTAGGACCACATGTACCTTCACCAAACCTGGTGGGTTCGACTCTACCAAGACCAAACATGAATTATATTGGTGAATAGACATGGATTTCTAATATACTTTACCGAAATAATACACCAATGGTTATAAAGACTCTTGCAAACAATATTGTGGAACTTCGCCAAGAGTAGCAAGGAGTGAATCTTCCACCTTAAGTTAAGTTTCAACAAGGTCTCCATAACACCCTAGATAACAAGTGGTTCTAGCCAATTGTAGTTGAGTCCAGACCTGCTGAAAAGCAATTATTGGATCCCAATCGTATAATCGGTACTATCAAGAGGTATTTTGGAATTCAATTGATTCCCATGTATAGGAAGCCCTATCTTGGATGGGTAGACATATTGATGTCTCTTCCTAGAGGATATTAAACTCCTAATTTTTCTACCTTTTTTCAAGAAAGGTGGCAATTCAATTGAGAGTTCTCATAACCGATATTATTGTAAGACCAAAGGAGATAAGGCCAACCTTCTGTGTGATAGATGGAAAATCATTTGATGACTCTTCATCATATGCATATTTTTCATTGTTTTTAGTCTTATTTATCTTTTTTTCATTAGTTAATTTAAGTAGTTATTTGATATATTTTATTTATTTTAATTCTTTGTTTTAATGAAATGTTTATGTTCTTATTTCCTTGATTAAATAGATATTTTTTTTTTGCAGTTTTGCATTGTTTCTCTGTTTTAGTGCAGTGTTAAATTTTGGTGAGAAATCAACATGACATATTTGGAGTACTTCAGTCATATTGGGAGTTGTAGATGTCCAATTAGAGACAAACCAAGTGCATGTGAAAGCTACAATCCATAGCTACAATGTTTATGAAGATACCGGAATCGAATTCAGACTCGAAAGAGGCGAAAAATGCAGTATAAGTCATACAACAGATGTTGTGCGCATTTGCGCCTGAAGTGCAAATTACGTGCATGAGGCGTGTGGCACATGGCTGAATGTTTAAAAAAACTTTTTTTTTTCTTCACTTTTTAGGGATCTTTTTGACTATTCGGAAGTTAGGAGACTTGTGCCCTAACATAGAAACTCAAAGACGGTCGTTTCTAACACCATTGGAGCAGTTTTATCAAGAATCATTCATCAATCTTTCTTGTAATTCTTCTCTAATCTCTATCTTTTCTATCTGTTTCATGAGTAACTAAACCCTATTCGTTAGGGATGAGTATAACAAGATGAAACCCTTATTTTTCTGATTTAATTTCTAGTTATATGAATGAGTTATTGAATTATTTTTCTCATCTTTGTGCTTAATGCTTTTTATTGTTTGATCAACATTAAAATGTTCTACGATTCGTATTTTAAAACGAAAGTGGACTTTACAAATGCTTGAGATGAGAAATTCATGAATTTGTAGTCTAGGGATAGATGAAGGTCATGAAACCAATTAAATTAGTTGTAGAGGCAACACTTTAAAAAGAAAATTCATGTACAGTAATGCTTAATTCTAATCTTAAATCCACTAAGGAATTAGGGGGTTACTCTGGAATTAAAGGTTCTGCCACTAAGACATTAGGGGAAGAATAATAAAGAGAATTCGGTAATAATTCAATAAAGGAGTTCAGTAACTAGGATCAAATTAGACACTGTGGTTGGATTCGAAGTGAAACTCATCATTGACATTTTTTCTTATTATAAAGAACCAATTTTATTATTGTTGTTAATTTTAAATATTATTTCAATCAATTTGTGAACTTTTTGTTCAATTTTAGTAATTAAATATAATTTGATAGTAAAACGCAATCCTTGAGTTCGATACTCGGTATTACCGTTTTAATTATTACTTGCAACAATTCAGTATACTTACTGAAACGCTATCACCTTTCTATTTTTGTAATACTAGGAAGAGACTAGATCCATACCAATGAATGTTTGCCTTCAATACTCCATCAGAAGTTCATGTTCAAGATTGGCTACAAGGTAGAGATTAGCAAGAATTCGTTCTTGGTAGAGGTGAATTTGTTTGAAGTACTGTACTAGTAACCTCATCTCAGTCCTATAACAATCCCACAAGAGTACGAGGAGGGAGCATTGGAATCATGCAACCTTACTCAACAGGGTTTTAAGTTGATAACTCAAACCTACCTATGGCTTTTTGATGAAGTTCTTAATGATTAATTCCCCTCATGATTTGATGGACCTTATGGATCAATTGGAAATGCTTGGAACTGAAGCCAAGGTTTTGGATGCTATATATTCTCAAAGGAAGATAGAAAATATGAAATTGAAGAACCTAATGTTCAACAAGGTTTAACTAGAGATTATAAATATAAAGCAACATAATCACTTGTTCAAAGAAAACTCCCATCATTTGAGGCTCAAGATCCATTGATAGATGTTAATCTTGGGACTCTAGAAGAACCAAGGATGATTGAGATTAGTGGATTGTATTTTGAGATTGAGAGAGATCGATTAGTGGATTCAATAAGGCAACATAAAGATTGTTTTGCATAGAGCTATCATGAAATATCGTGTTTACCTAGGGAACTAATCAAACACAAGCTACCAATTAAAGAAGGATATAAGCCACAAAAACAAACTCCAATATTTATTGAGTGCATGTTTATCTTTATGGAGTTAGGTGTTAATGATTTGATATTAAAGCTATAATAGTTTATAATTGACATAAATATATGTCCTTCAATAATCTACTCATTACAAGACGTTTTTAAACCAAAGCAATTTCTCTAAATCATGATTTTTCTATTTCTAACATATGCAATTCATGTCACTCAACAAAAAATTCAAATTACATGTTTTTTAAAGCCAAATATCATTTCTATAATGCGTAATTCGAATCACGCATACATGTAATTTGAAATACCTTATTTGTTAGTAAGTAATTCAAAATACACTCTCAGGTAATCCAAATCACACTCTCAAGTAATTTGAATTACATCACCTAATCAATCTTCAGTTTTCAGCATTGTTGTCATTAAGTAATTCAAATTAGGCATAATGTAAATCAAATTACACTATTAAAGTGGCATTTTCGGGTTTCTCTTAACAACCTAATTCGAATTACATTAAAGCGTAATTTGACTTACGCCCTAAAAATATATTTTTCCACTTGAGCATTCATTTCTTCTCTCAAGTTTTGTTCTTTAATTAATCTCTTTGAAAACTCTTAGAGTGTACTCATGAGATATAGTCCATTTTGAGGGATACATTGTAAGCAATTCATTATTTCAAGGTTTTCAAATGTGAGATCAATTGGTAACCTAAAGGAAAAGATGGTAAATCTTTTCACCTCAAACGGGTTTTTTTTGGGCCAAGATCAAGGTGAAGTCTTGAAGACTAGTTCTTGTCGGATCATAAACAAGGGTTAAATGTTATCAAAATTGAAGAATTTGAAGAATTAGGAGTGCTAAGTTCTTAAGCTAAGGGAATTTTCTTGTAATCATTTTAACAAATTCTTGGTGTACAAATTAAATTCTTGTAATCATTTTACCAAGAACTTTCTTGCAACTAAGTTCTACAAATTCTTCACCAACAGGTGTTATTTCTCTTTCACGTACTCTTAGATATTCATTGATTGATTCAATCTTAGTTTGTGTAGTTTGAATAAGATAATCAATATTCTTTGGTGAAGAATTTTCTAAACCTTCATATTTCTAGAATTATTCAAAATTTCAAAAGTTTCAAAAGTGGTTAAGCAATTTTAATCTAAGAAAGGGAGAAAAAAAACCTTATTGGCTTACTTTAACAATTCTACAAACTGTTTGAAAAACTCTTATATAACATAACTTACTTTTTGGTCAAATTTGTCAATTCGAACAAAAGAAGACTATTAATTTTTTGCATAATTTAGTAAGTAAAGAACTCACAGTATCTTATGAATTAATCACTTAGTTGCAGTATACATTATGTTTAATTTATTATCTTCATTTGGTATTGAAATTACTTGAGTACTCAACCTACTAGTTTGCATGTTACTTGTCAAATAAGAAAATGTAAGATGATTCTCTAAATCAATTATACCATTGGTTATTTGTATCTTTCTTAATTCGAAGTTTGTCATTTGCACTTATCATTAAAGGTTTCTTCATGCAATTGTTCAAATAGTGCATAGTTCAAAAAATATTTTGAAAAACGTTCTGCGGCACTTTAAAACTTGTTGTATCTATTTACCCCTCTCTAGATATAGAGCCCTGTCAACTAACAAGTGGCTTCATGTGTTGGTTCTTTTGATTAAAGCTTAACAATTTCAAAAGTTTGAGGAAGGCATATTTGGAACCTAAAGGGGCTTATGATAAAGCGTTTATTTTGAAGGAAAAATGTTATGCCTATTGGAAGGATTGCATACATCTTAATACCATGGCTTATGATATGGAGGTCAGGAAGTCGATATTAAGCCTACTATTGATGTTTGCCTTGTAACTATAGACAACCTTGAAGATATATAAACATAACTCGAAAATAAGAAAATGCATTATGATTGAAAGGCATGTAACATTCTAATGTCCTCAATGGGAGTTAATGAGTATTACCGTGTCTCCCATTGTAAGTCTACAAAAGCGATGTGAGACACCTTGCAAGTCACCTATGAGGGGACAAACAAGGTGAAATAATTGCAAGTCAATACCTTCACACAAGAGTATGAATATTTTTCGTATGAGACAAGGGTAAGCCATTGTTGATATCCAGCAAAGGTATACAGATATTGTAAACAAGCTAGATTGTCTCAGTAAAACAATTCCAAACAAAGACGTAACTAATTGGGTGTTAAGATGTCTTACCAGGGAATGGCGGCCAAAGGTGACAGCCATTAAAGAATTTCAAAATCTCAACACATTATGAATTACATGATCTATTTTTGGAAATTAGAAGAGCATGAACTCATGAGTCTTGATAAGCACAAAGATAATGAGAAGTGGAGGATTAATCAGAAAGTATCGATAGTGAAGACGATGCCTCAAGCGATGAGGAAATGGACCTCTTTGTGAAACCATACAATAATCATCTAAAACACAAGGGACCTCAACATAAGCACGTAAAAATAAAGGATCATACAAGAAAAAAGGAAATACAAGTACTAGCTTTGAGTGTGTTAAAATAGGGAATATGAAGAACGATTTTCCTCACCTTGTAAAGAAGAAAAGTAGACTTCCAAGTTAGCAAAACTTTAATGGCATGGGTTGAAAAGCATACACTGCTTGGGAGGAAGATGAGAAAGACTCATACTTTGAGAATGAAATCACAAACCTATGTATGATGGCTCATAGTCATGATGAAGATGAGATAAGTGACTCTAACTTCGAAAAATTTACTTCATGTGAAGAACTATAAAATATTTTTGATCAAATGCACGAGGAAGCAAAAAGGCTTTCAAAAAGTTGACATCACAAAGGTGTATCCTTACTATAAAATACAAAATTTATAAGTTACAGAATGAATTGAATACTTTTCAAGAATTCAAGCCACTCGTGAAGAATCTCTAAAAGCAAATGCTGAAATTCAATTCTCCTTAACTTGTATGGAATTTTCAAGTTATGAGAAATTTCTTAATTTGTACGAGGAGATCTCATCTCTAAAAAGAAAACATGAAGATTTGTCAAAGGAAAGTGTGTGATTTTCTATTTAAGAAAATGATTTTGGAAAATCTTATAAGTAACCTTATGAGAAATACTCATATTATAACAAAAATTATAGCAAACCTCATGCGTCTTTTGTAGATCATTATCATGTGTTTTAGGAGAAAATATTCTTTGTATAGTAATTTCTTTTTAACTTGTATGGAATTTTCAAGTTATGAGAAATTTCTTAGTTTGTACGAGGAGATCTCATCTCTAAAAAGAAAACATGAAGATTTGTCAAAGGAAAGTGCGTGATTTTCTATTTAAGAAAATGATTTTGGAAAATCTTATAAGTAACCTTATGAGAAATACTCATATTATAACAAAAATTATAGCAAAACCTCATGCGTCTTTTGTAGATCAATATCATGTGTTTTAGGAGAAAATATTCTTTGTATAGTAATTTCTTTTTGTTGCACATTACATCTCTCAGGACACTAAGGTATCCTTCTAATTATAATTTCTATCATCTTTAGATATAAGGTGATAACTTTACTTGATTGGTTTTGATTAACCTTTTATGTATTTTTTGCTCATTATATTGGCTAATATGTATTTCCATATCATGTATTATACGGTTGTATGACCTTCCTTATAAGCTCTTATGTGAGTGTAGGTATGTTGTCTATGTATATTTGAATGATGCTATTTTTCCTGGTTATTTTTAATTGATTATTTTGATTTTGTCTATACTTACACGATAAATCTATTTTGTAATTCATTTTTATCTTTTTGATTATGTCAAAGAGGGAGAATATAATTTAGCTCAAGTTTAGACGCACACACCAAAGGGGGCAACTCATTGGAGATTACTGAGTGAAATCAAGCTAGTTTTGCCATCATAAAAAAAGGAAAGTATTTGAGTGCATGTTTATCTTTCTAAGACTTGATTTTTTTATTTGATGTCAAAACTACAATAGTTTAGAATTGATGCAAATATGTGTCCCTCAATAATCTACTCATGCAAAGATGTTTTTATACCAAAGAAATTTCTTTAAATAATGATTTTTCCATTTCTAACGTTTGCAATTCAAATTAATCAACAAGAAATTCGAATTACATGTTTTTGATAAAGGCATTAATCATTTCTATAACACATAATTCAAATTCCACATACATGTAATTTAAATTACCCTTTCTATTAATATTAATTCAAATTACCTCATAAGTAATCAATTTTCAGTAGTTTCGTCATTAGCTAATTCTAATTACTCATGTATATAATTTGAATTTTCCTATTAAGATTACATTTTCAGTCTTAACAACCTAATTTGAATTAAATTAGAGTAATTTGAATTAGGCGCTAATGATCCCTCAATCTTTGTTGATTTCAAGCTGAAGCAAAAAATACTCAACTATGTATTAGTATATGAGAATCTATATAAAAGGGGATGCAATGTTGTTCTATTAAATTGTGTAGGAAAAAAAAGAGTCTCTCAAAATCTTGGTTGATGTACATGAAGGACTTTGTGGATGCCACATGACTAGATTATCACCACTAATATTATTGGGCCACCGTAACGGCTGAATGGTTCCAGTATATTTAAGGATGTGAAGTATGTGAAGTATGTAAACTGTATGGACCTATAGAAAGGATACATATGCCAATTGTTTTGCTTATTGTGAATGTACGTAGATTGATGCAAAAAGTTGATTCAAAACACTTGAGGCATTAAGCCATGCGGGTGTGGCATATAATCTTGTGATGCATTAATTACAATGGTTATCTTATATTTATGCGTGGACATAGATTTTGAATTCACGTAAAATGTAATTTTCGAAGCATGTATGGCATAGAGTCTCACATTGCAAGAACACCATAAATAACCTTGTGGGTGTGTTATAGAACCTTGTGATGTATTAATTGAATAGCTAGTGGTTGTCATTATTATGTGTGAAATTTTGAAATGTGTTTAAAAATGTGTGAATAATTTATTGATAATTTTTATAAAACAGACTTTGGATGAGGAGATGTGCTATAGTCAAATATACTAAAGACCTTAGCTTGAATAAGAAAATTTATTTATACATTAGTAAAAGACTTTTTAAATCAAAATTGTCGGCGATGAATATTATTTCACTATTAATATATCATTTTATTTAAATTTAGAATATATCTAAACTAAACTGAAACATATAAAACAAAACAAAATTGTAGAGTAAAATTTATTAAATGTTATATTTCGTTAGTGACAACTTGATTTGTGTATGATAGTTATTTACAATTTTTATTAGAAAGAACATGTCTTATGTTTAATAGTTCAATCTTATAAATGATAACTTATCTCAAAAAAATTAAAGTGTGAAAAAAATTATAATTAATATATTTTAATTTTCCTCCTTTTTATGTTGATGATATTAAAAAAAAAATTAACTAATTCTTTAGTGATCTCTTGTACGATTTTTATAATTAGTCATAATAATTCTTATTTTTATTTATAAGATATAAAAAAAATTAATTTTAAATAATTAATTAGCAACAAACATTTATTTTTTATATCAATTGTATGTTCTCATAGCTTCTGTAGCGATTCATTTCTAAACTAAGTCGAAAAATTGTAGTTAGTATACTATAATTTCTTCATTGACTCATTTTTCAAAAACCATAAAAAATTGAGGTGTAGAAACGTTATAGTTAGAGTATTATAAATATACTCATTTTTATATTGATGATATAAACAAATACGAAATTTAACTTTATCTTTAGCTTGTAAAAAGACTAATTCTATAATCATAAACATTTGTTTTATGTACTGTTTTTATTATAAATTATAATTAATTATTATAACTATTCACATTTTTATTTAAAAACTATAAAAGAATATTAATTTAAATTAATGAATTAAAAACGAATATTTATCTTGTGTATGGATTATAATTCGATTCCAACAACTTCTTGAGTGACTATGTTTTAAAAAATAAAATGTAAAAGTAATTAAAGTATAAAAAATTATAATTAATGTATTAAAAAAAGCAAAAAGCAAAAACGTGCCATCATATAAGATGCATATAGATAATGTGTATAGTATTGTTTCACTTTCTTTGATATATAGGATTTGAAACATGGGTAAATGTGTGAATAGTGTAATATGTGGACCGCTTACTAAAAAAAGTGTTTTAAGTGGACTTGTTAGCCGCCGCATCTATAACGAGGAAGCATCCAAACACAATAAAAGCCCCAGGTAAACCGATTCTCGAAGACATAGGAAGGTGTTGAAAAATACAATTTAAAATAGCTTATAATATCAAAGATTAAATTAAATGACATTTCAATAATTAATTTGAATTTTTTTTTTTAATCGAAAATCCAAAATAACATCATATAAAACCGTGCTTTATACGAAAAGCAATGGATGGTCAAAATAGACAGTGTGAGACACGTTTCTTTTCTTTCCAAGCCGTATATAAGCAAATTAATTCCATCTTTCTTCTCACTTTCAAAACACTTTTGAATTTTCATTGATTTCAAACTAAGCATGTCATGGGCAGGGTCTGGACTCGCTGAAACATATGTGATGCAGAAGCTATACAAGGAAAAATTGAAGAAGATGGCACACGAAGACAAAGAAAAGGTGAAGGAGATTGATTTAAGCACAACGGGTTCTATGGACAAAACATCAAGTGGGTGTTTCTCTTGGATTTCTAAGCCACATAACAAGAAAACTTCTCGGATATTAGATTCGAATGATACAGAACATACAGTTATTGCCAATTCCTGAATTATGTCGCGGGACATTCATTTTCTCATACAAACTTTACTTCATTCTTTCAATTTTTCATCTCCAATGTATAGATCCGGTTTTTCGTAGTGTTTTAGTTCAAAAAGTGTTGTAGTATCGTAATCTACCAGTTTTTGTTTTCCAATCTGTTAGTAGTTAATTAAGTATAGTTTGATACAAATTCAGTTATTCAGTAAACTGTAGTTTGATGAATTTGAATGGGTCCCTACTTGCAGTTATTTGATCTCTTGATCGTTATCGATTCATCATAAAAAATTGAGAAGTGTCTCTTACCAATGTTTTCTCTCTTTATCTCTGTTTTCATTCATGAATATTGTAATTCTCGAAGTAGTGAGTTTCATTTTTTTTTTTAAGTTAAAAAATTGTTAAAAGAAAAAGGAAATAAAAATTAGGGACGTATATCTAGCCCAAGAAAAGAAAAATAAGGAAAAAGTGTAAAACAAATTTTCTTTTTAAACTATACATGTCTTTTTTGGCCTTTGAGAGTTATATAACATATCTTTATTATATACAGTTCATCAAATCGCTAAAAAATTCTTTATTACATACAATTCTTTAGTTGTTTTCGCTAAAAAATTCTTTATTACATACAATTCTTTAGTTGTTTTCGCTAAAAAATATAAGAGTGGCCAATAAATAAGTGTAAGAGTTGGTAGGAATAGTGCACGAGTCCTTGATGGGTTGAAATCACATGCCAATTTCAATTTGTTTGAATGACTTAAATGGGTATCTATTACATATATATATTAAAATAGATTCCTACATCAATTGTGTCATCTCATTCAAATATTGTGACATCAAAAAAAATTGATGTGGCACATCTAACAAGCGTTCTTGCTCTTTCTTATTATCATATTTGTAATTTGTTTTTTGCACAAATTTTATTACATTTTTTTTCATATAATATTCTGTAGAACTCATAATGCCATAAATTATAAATTACAATATAATAAATATAAGTTATTATAAGTTATCAGATATTCGACACTCATTATTCTTCCATCATTATTGATAAATGTTTTTCCTCCATCATTATTAATAACAGTTCGTTTATTCCTATGGTTTCTCAACAAACAAATATATAACTATAATTAGTGTAAGTTATTTTATATCTTGAAATAGGAAGACTAATTTACATGCTTCAATTTTTTTTCTTTTAAATAATAAAAAAGTGTGAGAATTGATATTATTTTGTATGGTTATATACTAAAATATATTTTTAGGACTTATATTTCATTACATATTATATGTATGGTTATATACATTGAAACTTGAATCGTATGGTTATAAAAGTTGAAACATGAAACATGTTTCTAACACCAATACATATTCCTTAAATTTTAGTGATACTGAAATTTATCACCTCATTTTTAGACATATCGAGTCAAAGAGTGTAATACTTAACTTTCTAAGATTTTCTTAGATGAAGAATAATAGATAGTTCATGTCTATGAGATAGACCAATCCCACATTTTTAGTTTCTACATTTATTTAATTTCTTCAAATAGAATATTACATAGTATCATTACTGGAAAATAAAAATATCTTTTAACGAAAAATAGTTATTTTTAGTGAGATCTATAAAATATACAAATCTATCACATGTCACTTATTAGATAATTAAAATTAATATTCAAATCAAATAGAGAGATATAACTATACCATTGTGTATATGGACTTAGAGAAAAATTTATATATTTTCTAAAATATTGATATTGTTATGTATGGTTATATACTAAATTATATTTTTAACTTTAATAGTAAATTGTTTCATTAATAGAAAAAAAAGCTATTTTTCATTACTTTCAATTTATGTCAATCAATTATATGATAATATTTTACGTTATCAATCTTCCGCATAATTATTTCATTTAATGGTGAGTAATGATTCATTTTCTCTCTCTTCTTATTATGCATTTTTTATAAATTTTTTTTGATAATATTATTATACATTTTTCATTACACTCAAATTATGGCAATCAATTACACTAATGAGTAATATTTTACACTTAACAATCATTCTTTATTATTTATGCACAATTATTCAACAACTTAGTGGTAAATAATAATATCATACGTTGAAAATTCAATTACTAATTTAATTTAATGAAAAAAATCACTGAACCACTCATAATTAAGTATTGTCACGTTGTGTAACCTTTGTATTATTTCAACTAGGTAATGAAAATAAATGAGATCGTATAACTTCATGTCATCTTCTTTCTCCACTAAAATTTATTATTCTTCTATTTTCCTATTTTTTTTATCTATGTCATTCAATATTTATTTTTTTTAATTTTTTTATACAAGTTATTTTTTTTTAACTAATATATATTATTTTGGATACGTCGAACACTTTCAAATTTTTAAAGCACAAAATGATTTTTTTTATATGATCTTTGGCATTTTCAATTCCTTTATTCCTTATGCTTTCTCAATTCAAACCATCAATGCACCGTGAGCATTATTTCGAAAATATTTTAATATGTGTAGAAAAAATGTTAAAATTTAAAAAATTCCTACATAACTTATATACTTTAATAAAAATAAAGTTTACGATTATCAATTATATAATTTATCTTTTAAATCATGATTATATCTTATGTCCATACACCATCAAATACTAGTTAAATGGTACAAATTTTATACACGGTTTTTTATGATTTTTTTAAGCATAAAAATACTCATTTAGTTACACACTCTACAATATCTTTTATGGTATTTATTTTTCTTATAACTATAAAAATTCACAAGATTAATACATTAAATATATATATATATATATATATAAATAACACCTTATAAAAAAATTTAAGTTTAAACCAGCGCAAAGAGCGAATCATATTCTAGTTAATACTAATAGTAAATGATTAACATTGGTTCCTTTATTTTAGTACCTCACGAGAGTCTTTCCTTTCGCGGAAATTGATATGACCTAATTGTAATTCATTATTTCCTCTCAATTTTTTCAGCTTGTTTCTCTTTTGTTAATTGCAACTCTGCCAATATATCATAACTTCCTCTCTCTTGATTTAAAACAAAATTTAGAGATTTCAATCATGCACCTCCACCTGAACTTCTCACCTTCCAACCTAAGCAGAAATACTATTTTGTCCTTTTTACTATCCTATAAAACCCCAATTTTTTTACTACACATTTTTTCACTCCCTCTTTTGAAACTTAATAAAATTCTCTCTTTTCTTTGAAACATTTCAAATCTTTGAAATTTCAAAAGCAAGTATCCTTCGAATATTTTATAGTTCTGAAATAGAAAATTTTCAATTTTTCCATATTTTCGAAAGTTACGAAATAGAGTTTTCCAAATTTTTCAAAATCTTCGAAACTTTCGAAATTTTCAAAATAGAAAATTTTTAGATTTTCAAAACTTTCGAAAGTTTTGAAACTATAAAATCTTCAAAAGTTTCAAAAATGAAAGTTTCAAAATAAAGATTACATTTTGAAAGTTTAAAAGTTTCCAAATTTTCAATTTTGCTGAAAAATTTCGAAATGTAATATAATTTTTTAAAAATTATTAATTTTTTCATTTTAAATATTATATTTATAATATTAGTATAATCATTTATTATTAATTATTTGAAGTTCCTGCTACAATACCAATAAAGACTATAGATTCTACAGATATATTAACTACTGATCGATCAGGTAATATTAATGATAAATGATTTTATATGTTTTAGTTTTTAACGTATAGACATATATTTGATTTTTTATTTGAAATATATTTTGTAGATATTTTCCTCTCAAGAAGTTGTATTCGAATGGACAAAAACTATTGGAAGGTAAAATGGAATAATAATTGGTATCATTCGATCTAATAAAGCTACCGAAAAAAGAGGTAGAAAAGACAAATTAATTTTGAGATGCGAAAAAGGTGGAAAATATAAATCAAAATCAAAATCAACAGTAACTTGTTCTCACAAGGAAAACTTTCCATTCAAACTCATATGTATACCGTTGAATATAGGTGAAGAATGGAAAATTACTGTTCCTTGTGAAATACATAATAACGATTTAGCCGATACTTTAGACGGTTATTCATATTTGGGGTATTTAAATGAAGAGGAGAGAAATTTGTCAATGACATGAAGAGGAGAGAAAATTTGTTAATGAAAAAGTATAAGCTTGCACCAAGGTTTATTTTGAATGCTTTGAAAGACAGAAATAAAGAGAATATCACAATTACCACTCAAATATATAAAGCAAGAAGTACTTATCGATCATCTTTGAGAGGTTCGTACATAGAAATGCAGCATCTCTAGAAGTTAATACAAAATGAAAATTATGTACATTGAACAAAAAGACGAGAGAATTCAAATGTTCTGAGAGACATATTTTGGACGCATTCTGATTGTATAAAGTTATTGAACACGTTTCATTTTGTTTGATATGTGATAGAACATACAAAACAAATAGATATTGATTACCATTGCTTGAAATTATTGGTGTAACATCTACTAGTTTGACATTTTTCTGTTGCATTTGCTTACTTGGAACAAAAGCGACAAGATAAATTCATCTGGGCATTTGAAAAGATAAAACAATTGTTCGTATTTGAGAATATAATTTCTCAAATTATTGTGACAGATAGAGATCTTGCCATGATGAATGCTATTGGTGTTGTATTTCCTTCTTCACTCAATTTACTATGTCGTTTTCACATTGAAAAAAATGTTGTGGAAAATACAAACAATATGTGAGAAAGGATAGACAAGATCAGATAATGGATTCATGGAAGAAAAAAATTGTACTTTCAACTACTACGGAGAAGTATGATGATCACTTGCAACACTTTAAGCTAGTGTATGCCGATATTATCCTTTTTATTGATTATGTTAAAGATTCATGGTTGACACCTTACAAAGAAAGATTTTTCCTGACTTGGACCAATAGAGTGATGCATTTAGGGAATACAACGTCCAACATGTACTTTTAAATTATCATTTGTTTTGTTTTAAAAATATGATTTAGTAATTTATGTGATTTGTTTTCATTTGTGTTGTTTAATTTATTCGTAGAGCTGGGTCAGCTCATTGGAGATTGAAAAACATGCTGCAAACTAGTAATGGAGACTTGTGTAAAAGTTGGGATATTGTGAATATGATGTTGAAGAACAAACTGTGTATCATGAAATCGTCATTTCAGAAAACCATTATCGATGTTGAGCACAGGTAGAATTCATCATTTTATCAAGAATTACATCACCTTGTATCAAGGAAATGTTTTAAAAAAATCGACAAACAACTAAAGAGGATAATGATTGTAGGTACAGACAAAACAAAATGTGGGTGCTCAATCAAAATAACTCATGGATTACACTGTGCTTGTGAGTTGACAAATTTGTAGATATCTGATAATGTTATCCCTTTAGATAACATGCATGTTTTTTGGAGAAAATTGAGCATTAAGCATGAGTTGGAGGATGAAGAATCTTTATTAAAATATGAATTTCCAGAAGAGTTAGAGGCAACAAAAGCATATATGAAGACACAAGATATTGTTGGTCAAAGGATATTCAGGGCAAAGATGCAATAACTTGTATTTCCACATACAACAACAATGCTTCCACCACCTGCTAAAGTGAAAATCAAAGGAGCTACTAAAAAGAGAAAAGTATTTGATGCTCCTCGTGATCCTATATATTGGGAGTATATTGATGCCTCTCATGGATCTCCAAAGCATTCGTCTCAAGAATATGCAAAGCAACCATCGCAGCATTCTGCAAATCAATCATCACATCATTCTGCAAGGCAATCATCTGAAGAATCTACAAAGCAACCATCTAAGATACATTTTTATACTTTTATCCATCAATATATTGAGGACACAATCAAGACTTTTATTCCAATGTTTTTGATGATAGTGTTAAAATTGTGTGGAACTCATTGAAGATTTCTAGTTTGGGCGCTCAAGGAAAAGATAAGTGGATGACTATACTAGAGTTGATTACGTGATAGAAACAAGATATAATATCATATTAGTGTCATTGTCTCATAATTTGAATATGGCATTCTTTCCACTGAACAAAACATCATCAAAGGATTCTTCTCTTAATTCTTTAATAGCAATTGGATTCGTCAATGAAAGTCATTGGGTACAGGTAAAATTTATGATTGATATTACTGTTTAATAATAAATTAGCGTTTAGTATTATCTTGTTCAGATAAATTAATTTTTAATATTTTCTTGTTCAGATCAAACTGAAGTCTAATTCTCCTTTGCCACCTACCTCACAAAAATGGAGAGACTTTTGTAGTGATTGTGCAAAGACATGGGAAATAGCTTATGCAGGACTTTTGTAGTGATTGTGCAAAGACATGGGAAATAGTTGAAATTTTTCGGTATCAAATCATTTACTTATAGGATAGATAACACAAATTATTGATATTAAATAGAAATTCATTATACAAAATATATTCATTATACAACATATTCATCATACATAACACAAACTACTAATCGTTTGTCGAGAACACCCGAACTAACTCACTTGATATGTCATGAAGTTCACCATCTCGATTTACTAAACATACAACCCTACATAAAAGCTAAGATGCTCTATGGTCTCGTGGAGAAAATGAAACATGATGTACAAAAGATGATGGAATATGTGGATCATGTGAAATAGTAGGTGGACTGAAAGGTGGAGCAACAATAGGTGGACTAGAATGTGGAGCATCAGTAGGTGGAGGGAGAATCATAGGATGTGAAACATTTACATACCATGCATAATATTCCGCAGTGACCTCTCTAGGAAATGTCTCTAGAGGAGATAGCCTCCGAAAGGTCGCTACACATGCTCTCATAGTATTTTGCCACTCTCAATCTATACTAATTGGCGCTCGAGGAACGTCACACGGAACACACTGGATACGACCAAATTGTCGTAGACATTGCTTCGGTGATATGAGACTGAAACTCCACCCCAATGAAGGTATCTAGAGAACATCGAAATTGCTTCAAAGGGATGATTAGCTCGATCATCATCGTATGGTGTAAACAATATATCCTCAAGAAACATAACATTGAGTCTCCGCCGATATGATATTAGTCCACCTTCAACATCATGTTTTGCAGTCCACCTACGTGCTCTTGAAAGATGAGCAGGAATTGTTCCACTATCGCCCCACTTACAGATGCTATGAAAGTGCTCGTAAATCCAGCACTACACCAAAATAAAAGACATTTTAGTAAATTAAAAATATAACTTAACAAATAAATAACACAACTTAATATAAACCATATACCTGTAAGAGGGTCATGTAACCTCCCAATTGTCTAGTTTTTCAACAAATCCATCTTCTAAGTTTTCATACAACACAACCAATGTAGCGGTACCCCATGCATAGTTCCGACAACAATCTAAATCAACAAACAAACTAATGTATTTCGCCTCCACACGAGTGTGTGTCTTGTCGGCGAAAAATAGTGTTACCAACTAGATGCAAAAGGTACATTCTAACAGCACACTCAAACATCTTAGTTTGAATGAGAGGTTTGTACAAGTCACGCAACCACTACCATCTATAATGTGCACATTTATTATAGTTAATCTTAGCATTTGCTTCCTCCCAAGTTGCTCCTAATAGCTCATGTGCAGCTCTCGTGACATTATTAGTGTTCATATTTATTGGTGCAACATCGTCCAAGGTGATGGTCATCTCTCTAAATGGCATATAAACGAGTTGGTCTCTCTATGCCACATTTCTACAAAGGCATATATCAAACCAACATCAACCATATTCAAATAAGTTGAAGACAAATGTACCAACCCAAATTCTTCAATCCAATGTTGTACGATTTTTGGTAGAGGTACTTCAGCAAACATTTTTAGCTTCAAACCATGTGTGATCATCTTCAACGGGCCACGATCCTACGAGTAATTAGAAAACATAACAATAAAATCATTTCCTAAATTTCATAGAAAAAATGTACTAAATGTAATATATTATACTTAACTAAAAAAAATCAATTAAATAAAGTATATCTCTTCAACGAGCCATGTGGTGTTCATACTATGTCAACACATATGTCACCAATGCTCCTCCTGGGATTCCAACCTGCTCTTTGATATTTTGAATATCTTGATCAGGCTCATGAACATCCTCATGAACCTGATCTTCTTCAAGCTCTTGAACATACTACTCATGCTCATCATATTCCTCATAATCCATATGTTCAGGCTCACAGACATCCTCCTGAACACCCTCACCATTATAATCATGTCTACGACGATGTCGACAATGTGGACAAATTTTTTTCATTCCTTCGTCTATTATGATGTTGTAGGTGGAATTCTACCGGCTCTATCGCCCCTAGCAATTCCCACTACGCCTCTGGCGATAGTCGAATAATTTTCCCGAACGCACCTCTAATTTTAGGTACTGCAAAATTTAGTTAACATAATTATTATATTAATAAAATCAATAATTCAAAAAAATAAAATAAAAAATTTCAAAGTTTCGAAAGTTTTGAATATTTTAAATAATCGAAGGTTTTCCTATTTTGAAACTTTCTAAAGTTCCAAAAATTTCTGGAAATTTTCAACTTTGAAACTTTTGAAAATATGGAATTTTCTATTTCGAAAGTTTTGAAAATTCAGGAATTTTGAATTTCAAAAGTTTCGGAAGTTTCTGAAAATTTTCTATTATGAAACTTTCGAAAGTTTTTTTAGATTTTAAAAAATGTGGAAAACTTATTTTGAAAGTTTCGAATTGCTTGAAAATTTCAAAATGTTGAAAAACTGAAAAAAATTTATTTTGGAACATTGAAATCTTCGAAGAATACTTACGTTTGGAATTTAGAAGATTTGAAAAGTTTCGAAGGTTTGGGAGATTTTTTTATAGTTTCGAAAGATTTTTTGGAAAAATGGGTAGTACATTTTCGAAGGTTTTATAGATAGTAAAAGGGCAAAAGAGTATTTTCATGTAGGTTGGGTGGTGGGAGGTTTAGGTGGGGAGTGCATGGTAGAAACCTCCAAAATTTATGACTCATAAAAGCATGCAAGGCTCAATAACATGAGTTTTGTACCATGCACCCCCCACCCCCTATTCCAATGGAAAAGACCATATTGCCCCTTGTTTTATATATTAAAACTCCAAAAAAAATTACTTTTCCTTTTTTCACCCATTTCATTCAAAACTTTCATTTGTCTGAATTAGCAAATTGCAAACATTCCAACATTTCAAATATTCGAAATTCTAAAGTAAGAAAAAAGTTGAAACTTTCTAGAAACTTCAAATTTTCGAAAAGAAATCATTCGAAAGTTTCCAGCAATCCCAAACATTCGAAATGCTAAAATTTGAAAGTTTCCAGCAACTTCAAAGTTTCGAAATGCAAACATTTGAAACTTTAATACAATCTGAAAGTTTCGAAATGAAAAAAATTTGAAACACATGAAGTATGAAGTTTCGAAACTTTGGAATTGATGAAAAGTTTTAAAGTTGTTTCGAAAGTTTGGCATTCAACGAAACTTCCGAAAATTAGTTTCGAAGGTTTGGGATTGAAGGAAAGTTTTGAAATGTATTTTTTTTTAGTGTTTTTTCCATTTTTTTTTAATATTGATATATTGTCGTGCCTTGAATGAGAGGTGCAATTGGCCAAATTATTGACAACATTGCCCGAAGCTTGGAAGCTGATAGTAGTGACGACCCAGAGAGAATTCCACTAATAGCTTCAAACATTCGATGAAATGAAGCAAACCGTCCAATTAGGCAGCGTCGTCGTAGACATGATGATGTCGTTGAGCCTGCACATATGGATGAGGGTGTCCCTGAGCCTGCATAGATGGAGGAGGTTCAGGAGCAGTATGCTGAGCCTGCACATGATGATGTTGATGATGCGGATGATGTTGAGTCTGAGCAGGATCAACAGCTCAGATTCCCCAGAGGACCGGTGGTGACATCTGTGTTGACACAATATGAACACCACGTGGATCGGAGGATATAGGAAGGAGAGGTATATTTTAATTAATTAATTTAGAATAAGTATTCATGATATTTTGTATATATCTTTATGATATTTAGTATATATTTTTATGATATTTAGTATATAATTTTAAGATATTTAGTATATATTTTCATTATATTTAATTAATTAATTATTTAAATAAGAATAAATATTTATTGTTATGTTCTTTAATTACTCACAGGATCATGGGTCATTAAAGGTTATTACTCATGGATTGAAGCTGAAGAAGTTTTCTGAAGTTCCTGTGTCAGATCCTGTATTGCATTGGATTCGGGAATCTTGACTGCTACATCTCTCTTCAACTTATCTCACTATGGCTGATGCTGGTCTGATATATGCGTTTGTTGAAAGGTGACATAGAGAGACCAACTCATTTCACATGCCATTTGGAGAGATGACAATCACATTGGACGACGTGGCGACTCTTCTTCATATCTCACCTCGTGGTAAATTTTTTGATACACCTGTAAATATGAATACTAATAATGTTGCCAGAGCTGCACATGAGTACTTAGGCGCAACATGGGAGGAAACATTAGCAGAGATTAATTATAATAAATGTTCCCAATATAGACTGCAATGGTTGTGTGGTTTATATAGTTGTCTCATTCATACTAACCAGTTTGAGTGTGCGGCTAGAACGTACCTGTTGCATTTAGTTGGCAGCACTATTTTCGCTGATAAAACACATACACATGTGGAGGCGAAATATGTTAGTTTTTTTTTATTGAGTTAGATAGTTGTCGGGACTATTCGTGGGGTACCACGACAATGGTTTTCCTGTATGACAATCTACAAGATGGAGTTGTCCATGACACTCGATAGTTGGGACGTTACATGACTCTATTACAGGTATATATATATATATATATATATATATATATA
>NC_021161.2:30418174-30431158 GCF_000331145.2 Cicer arietinum
TCGATAGATGGGTGGTGATATATCTCTCTCACATGTATATATATATATATATATATATATATATATATATATATATATTATTTATTAAGTTGTGTTATATATGCCTTTATTTATGGTGTAGTGCTGGATTTATGAGCACTTCCCTAGCATATGTAAGCGGGGCGATAGAGGAGCGTTCCTGCACATCTTCCAAGAGCATGTAGGTGGACTGCGAAACATGTTGTTGAAGGTGGATTGATGACATATCATCGGAGACTTGATGCTTTGTCGCTCGAGGATGTACTGTTTACACCATATACCGATGATCGAGTTAATCATCTGTTTGTCAAGATTTCGATGTTCTCCGGATACCTTCGATGTGGTGGAGTTTCAGTCTCGTATCTGCCAAAGCGTTGTCTTCGACAGTTTGGTCGTATTCAATGCATTCCATGTGACGTTCATCGGGTGCCGAATAGTATAGATTTGGAGTGGCAGTCTAGTATGAGATCATATGTAGCTGCCTTTCAAAGCCTATATCCTATTGTGACTTTTCATGGAGAGATCACTGCAGACTACTGTGCATGGTACTTAAATGTATCACATCCTCTGATCCTCCCTCCACCTACTGTTGCACCTTCGAGTCCACCTACTGCTGCTGCACATGCTGGTCCATCATCTTCTGTACATTCTGGTAGACTCTGTAGAGCAACTGAGCTTGCATGTAGGGCCTTAGATTTGGTAGCTCTATTTAGTGAGGTTCATGACCTATTAAGTGAATTATGCCGCTTGTACAACGATTAGTTATTGTGTTATGTAAGATTGTGTTATATAAAAAATTTATTTTAATTTTTTGTTATTTATGATTTTTTATTTTGAGTTAAAACGTAAATGATAAATGATAAAACGTAAATGATAAAATGATAAAACGTAAATGATAAATGATAAAATGTTCAAACATAAATTCTAATCTTCGGTTAATGAAATACAAGATGATTTGATAACATTACCAGATATCTGCAACTTTGTCAACTCACAAGCACATAGTAATCCATGAGTTGTTCTGATTGAGCAACCACACTTTGTTTTGTCAGTACCTACAATCTTCACTCTCTGTAATTGTTTGTCAATTTTTTAAAAAAATTCCTTGATACACAATGATATAGACTTTGAAAAAATTGTGAATTATACCCGTGCTCAACATCGATGATGGTTTTGTGAAAAGACGATTTAATGATATATATTTGGTTCTTCAACATCATATTCACACCATCCCAACTTTTACACAAATCACCAAAACTAGTTTGCAGCATATTTTTCAATCTCCAATGAGCATACTCAACTTTACAAATAAATTAAATAACACAAATTAAAACAAATCACATAAATTAGTAAATCATATTTTCAAAAACAAAACAAATCATAATTTAAAAATACCTGTTAGATGTTGTGTTCCCCAAATGCATCACTCTATTGGTCCAAACCTTGACAAATCTTTCTTTGTAAGGTGTCAACCATGAATCTTTCACATAATCAACAAAAAGAATAATATCGGCACACACTAGTTCGAAGTGTTGCAAGTGATGATCATACTCCTTCACACTAGTCGAATATACAATTTTTTTTCCATAAAATCATTACTTCATCTTGTCTATCCTTTTTCACATACTGTTTACATCTTACCCCAACATTTTTTTCAATATGAGAACGACATAGCAAATAAATTGAAGTAGGAAGCACAACACTAATAGCATTCATCATGGCAAGATCTCAATCAGTCATAATAACTTTAGAAATTAAAGTCTCAGAGACGAACAACTGTCTTACCTTTTCAAATGCCCAGATAAAGTTATCTTGTTGCTCTTGTTCCAAGTAAGCAAACCCAACCAAAAATGTCAAACTAGTAGATGTGACACCGACAATTTCAAGTAATGATAACCGATATCTATTTGTTTTGTATGTGCTATCACATGTCAAAACAAAATAAAATGTGTTTAACAACTTTATACAATCAGGATGCGTCCAAAATGTATCTCTCAAAACATCTGAATTTTCCTGTCTTCTTGTCCAATGCACATAATTTTCTTGCTGTATTAACTTCAACAGATGTTGCATTTCTGTGTACGGGCCTCTCAACAAGCTCAATAAGTACTCCTTACTTTATATATTTGACTAGGAATTGAGAGATTAGCTTTATTTCTCTCTTTCAAAGCATTCAAAATGAATCTTGGTGCAAGTATATATACTTTGTCATGTAGAATCGATTATCATTGTTGAAGCAGGAACCTCAACTCTACTAATATCTAATTTCAAAAAGGCTAATAAATTTAATTAATAATAATATTATAAATCTATTTTTTAAATAAAATTTTAATTATTGTAAAAAAAAAAATTGTACATTTCAAAATTTTCCCATCAATTGAAACTTTTAAAACTGATTTGGTTCGATAATATGAAACTTTCGAAATTGTTGCATTTCGAATATTTGAAAGGTTTGAATATTGTGTTTTGAATATTTCAAGTTCAACAAAAGTTACGAAGGTTTTGATGAATTCTGAAAAAAAACCTGTTTCGAAGATTTAGAATTCCTCAAAACTTTCGAAATTTTGTATGAATTATGGAAAACCTTGTTTCAAATATTTCAACTTTATCCAAAGTTTCGAAACACACATAGATTCATGGAAAATTTCATTTCGAACATTTCATGTTTAACCAAAGTTTTGAAATCGTCTGGAAATTAAAGTTTCAAAACTTTCATGTTTAATCAAAGTTTCGAAAATGTCAATAAATCTTACTTTTTATTATTTTGAATGTTTAAAATTTTCGATTCATATGGTATACTTTGTAATTTTCGAATGGGAGTGTGTAGAATGGAGTGGTAAATTTTTTTGATTGTTTTATAAATTGTAAAAAAAAGGACAATATAATCTTTTCTATTGGAATGGGGGGTGAGAGGAATAGGTGGGGTTGCATGATACAATTCCCCAACAACAGTTAATGAGCCCAGTAACTAGGAGCCCAATCCACATTGAGAAGGTTAGCAAAGACCTTTTAGATAATAATATTTTTTTTAGCTAAATGTAAGGATCACTGTGCACTTGTTTTACGAATCGAAGCTGTAGCGAAATCAAACCTTTATAAATAGCCAATTTTTAATGAAATAAAAAAGCAAGAAAATTATAATCCCAACATTGGTGCTTTCAGTGCTCTCACCCCATGAATCATCGCCTTGACTCACAATCTAATGAACTTTCTTCACAGTTAATTGATATGCAACTGAGTATTGACTCAATCACAAACCAACATGCACAACTCCAAACCTTTCTCACCATCCAACTTCTCCTCCTCATAAACGAACATATTGTTAGGTTTTCACCTTCTTCATCGACTACCTCACAATCCATCACAATAACAAAAATCTGCCTAGCCTTCTTCGAAGACACTAACCTACATAAATGGATTTACCAAGTTGAGAGCTATTTCACCCTCAAATAGACCCCTTCCGCACAATGTTTTATTTTGATACTGTTTTTCTTACAAGGACATGTTCTCATCCGATTTAAATGGATGGATTCTAATAGTTCTCACTACTTGGGTGGATTTTCTTAAATCATTAGAAATTAGATTCGAATCTTCTTCATATTATAACCATGAAGTCGCCATATACAAGCTAAAACAAATTGGTTCTGTTTTTGGTGTTAGATAATGTTATTATATATTAGTAGTAAGGGTATTTTAGACATTTCTATTCCCCTGTATATATACTCATTGTAACCCTATTAACTTCAGTTTGATTCATTATATGTTATGAAACCCTCGAGTGCTTGTCTCTCTTCTTCCTCTTTTCATTGTTAACATGATATCAAAGAGCTTTGGTTGATTTTGGGATTTACTGTAAAGAAGAGAGAGTCTGTTTTGATAGAAAAGGCAACCACCAAAAGAGAAAAGAGAAGAGTAACCCTATTCTCGATTTTGTTAAATCAGTCTCAGAAAAACATTGATTGTGCATTCGTTAACCGTTGGATCGTGCTGATATTTGGACATCAGGTTCGCAATATTCAGGTCTTCGTCTTCAACGGTCGGATCGTCGAAACGACGTCTGGAGGGGGAGAAATCGTGCTCGCGCAGCACCGGGTTATCCCTAATTTATTTTGTCTTAGTGATTGTGTTTGTTGTATTTTTATGTCATTATTTGTTATGGCTGGTGCTAAGGATGATTCTCTTCAAGCTGTTAGTGTTCACCTCAATGGACAAAATTACTCTTATTGAAGTTATGTGATGAAAAATATTTTGATTGGAAAAGATATGTGGGGTTTTGTTGATGGAACTTCTGTTAAGCCTACAGATAAAAAAGATGAAACTCAATATGCAAAAGATCTGAAAACATGGAATGTTAGTAATTCAAAAATTATTACTTGGATTAATAATTCTGTTGAGTTGTCTATAGGAGTACAACTAGCAAAATATGATATTGCTAAAGAGATTTGGGATCACTTAAAACGTTTGTCTGTTTAGTCTAACTTTGCAAAACGTTATCAGTTGGAAAGTGATATTAGAGCCCTTAAGCAGAACAATATGACCATTCCGGAATTCTATTCGGCAATGACTAATATGTGGGATCAATTGGCTCTTATGGAATCACCTAAGTTGAAAGCTGTCAAAGCATACATTGATCAAAGAGATGAGCAACGTCTGGTTTTGTTTCTTATGGCTCTTCGTGATGATTTTTAGGGCCTTCGTGAGGGTATTTTGCATCGTCCCCCCTTCCTAATGTTGAATCAGTAGTTAGTGAATTGTTGACAGAAGAAATCAGACTTAAGACTCATTCTGGTGTTAAGGGAATTCTCTCAACTCATCCATTTGTTTTTGTTGCTCCTGTTCAAAAAGGAACACCTCAAGGGAGGGTTGGGCTTGGTTATGATGAATGTGCATTTTGCAAAGAAAAATGTCATCGGAAAACACATTTTTTTTAAATTGGGGAGAGCATATAAGAAGAAACAAAAAAGATTCATAGATGACTTTTTTAAAACTTGTTCGAATTTGCAAGGGTATAAATCAAATAAAAAAAATTACAGAGACTAAAATTAAAACGAAGCCTATTTGCAAGGACCAAAAATATATTTAAACCTAAAATAAAATAGTGATATTCCTTTTACATATGATCAAATGAAAATAAATTGTATTCATGTACCATGCTTGAATTTTTTTTTATTCACCATTTCAGATTTTTCATTATATAGAAACAAAAAAAATAGGGTAAAATTAAAAGAAAAGTTATTGCAGGCCAAAATTAAAATTTTGGATTATTTTATAGTAAAATACACATTTTGTTTTGTAAAATAGTCCATAAAATAAAGTTAATTGCCATTTTTGTGCATGCATCACATTCCAAATTACAGAAATTCATAAAAGAGTAGATAAATAAATAATTTTCTTTTGGGCAAAAGTGAATAACTTTTAATCTCACATTGAACATATAGTTCATTTCACAAAATATCCAAAAAAATTAGTCTTGCATGAAGGTATAAGTGACATTAACATAAAGTTCACATTGCATATGTCATTGCATCATCATATAATTCTAAAAATCTTAATATATATGAAAAGCTCATTGGAAATAGCCAAAATTTCAACTTTTTTAGCATGACCTGCTTATCAAAAATTATAGAAAAAACAATGGTCCATCTTTTAGTGGCTAAACATGCATTTCACATTGCGTTTGCATTTTCAAAAATCATCTGCAATTCGCATAAACAAAAACAAAGTAATTTGTATTTGTTCACTCCCCTTTTAACTCATTTAGCTTATTAACTCTTTATATTCAAGTTGTCATTCATTTATCGTGCATTTTTTTTTCATCATATTTTTATTCATGCATATCATTTTTTTTATCTCCAATAAAGATCAAAAGTAAAATAGAAACGATGTTGCATTCTTATAACTCTTTGTTTAATTTCGGGAGTGGCATGTGTTCTTGAAATAATACATATTTGCAAATAAAACCGTATTGATCACTTAACTTTGGATAATCAAAATTTCCAAATCATATTAATGGACTTAAAATCAATTGTGATTCTTGAGGGACTTAAAATCAATTGTGATTCTTGAGGAACACCTTATAGTCTATCATTGGCAAAACCTTCTAAACTTTATGGTCAAACTTGTTAGCTTAGGTGATTGACATAAATTTTTTTTCCATGTTACAAACTCTATGAAATTCTGCTAGGTTGAACTGTAAAGAAAGCCTAAGCAAAATTAAGGAAAAAAAGAGCAAATTTTTTGTCCAAAAATTTAATATTGCAAAATTATGTAATCAATCATGATGTGAAATGAAGTTTTGCCAATCTCCATTTTTTACCTTGAAATTATGTCGAACAAAAAATTATCTTCCATTAGCCAAGACAAGTATCACTCTTATTAAAGATGTTGAAGCAAAAACATTTTTGAAATGTGTTTCAATAACAACAAACCTTATGAAATAAATGTTAAGTTTTCTAAATGGTGATCTACTAATGTTTGAATTTGAGTTTTTGTTGAAAGAACAAAAGTGGCCACTCACATAAACAAGTGCATTTTTAACTCAACAACGAAATAGTTGAGGAGCCTAATTCATAAATATAAATATGATTATCCTCAAGCCGAAGATGATCATCACAACATTTTGCATCTCAATCACACATAAAATCTCTTGGAAAAAATTAAGAAAATCTATGGGTCAAGATGTGTCTATATGAAAATTAGAGGATGAAGAATCCAGATCCAAGGATTAATATTTTCACAACCTTATATCCAAGGATAAAACCGAGGATGAATATCAATCACAGTCTCAGGTCCGAGGATGAATATTCTTCACAATCTCAGGTCCGAGGATGAATATTCTTCACAATCTCAGATATGAGGATAAATAATTATCAAAATTTTCATCTAACAATTATTGACAAAGTTATTTTCATAAAAGTACAACGGGACAAGAGTTGACAAGTTGTTCAATTTATTTTAGGTTTACCAAAAGTAAACATAGAAGTGACATCACATCAATCACTTACTCTTATGTGGAAGACAAAAAATTTCAACCTCACACTTAACATAACTTGAGGATGGAATCTCTAAAAAGTCATCCTCTCATATATAAAAATAAGGTCTTATGTGAACAATGCAAAAAAATATGCCAACATTGTTTAAATTGGTACAATATCCTTTGAAGTAAGACAAACAAATCAATCGTGATTTTCAATGTATTGGAAACAAGAAGAAACCTACATATCAATAATAGATCAAAAGGATAATAATAATTTCTTTTACAAATCATATTCTAGAAGGTTACCTAACAAGTAAAAAAGGTGTCATCATGTTTACACCAAATTCCAACAGTCACATATTGGAAAGAAAGACATACAATCATCTCTCAAAGACTTACATAAATACGAGAATGATCATCCATGAACATCCTTAAAATAAAGTACATAAGAGGATCAATACAATCTCAAGATGAGGATAGACGCAGAGGATATCCTTATAACAAATTTGATACATACATAAAAGTACAAAGGTACAAAAAGGTGAAGTATTTGACATGAAGGGCACACTGGTCAAAATGGTTGGAAAAGGGGAAGCAAAAAGCAACAATCACATCAAGACTCAATAAAATAGAAATTTCATCCTCGTACATAAATCAGATCTGAAGATAGACATAGAGGATAAACAACACTTACGAGAGGACGAAATTATGTCCTCTATGTCAGAGGAAAAACAATAATGAAGAGATGATGAAGTTATGTCATCTATGTTAGAAGATAAACAACACAGAGGATATGATGAATTTATGTCCTCTACAACAAAGGATAAATAACACAGAAGAGAGGATGAACTTATGTTGTTTATTCATTTTCGTACATGGGAAAATGAGTAAAAGTACCAAAGTACAAATAGTGATGTCCTATATTCTTAAAGTAAGACACTACAATTGTGGGGAAAGAAAAAAAAGTCAAAAAACAAAAGCCATGTAAGAATTAATAAAAGTTCCATCCTCATACAACTTAGATCCGAGGCTAAATGATAGTTTTGCAAGTAAAGACAAGTCCAAGGAAACTTAGTAAAGTCTCCAACATATATATTTTTCTAACCCATATGTTTGAAGCTCCAAAGGAAACTATATATATATAAGTATTAATCTTTAAACATCAAGAGAACCACCTACATGAAATATCTAACTTATTCAAGTTTATCATCGTTGTCTTCATTCTACACACTTTTTCAAACTTAAACATATCTGAGGATCATTTTTATTGTGTGTGTTATATACAACTTTACATCACTATCTTATCTTAGAAAGTTGTAATTTGATCTCCAACAAATCAAACACATTACTACTTGTATATCCTCAAGTTGGTATAAAGTTGAGTTATTTTGTAAGTCTATCGAGGCTAGTAAAATTACATTGTAAACCTGGTGACGCTAAGAAAGTATATAGTTGTAAAGGTGCAAATCAGAGTAAAAATACATTCTGAGCACTAGTGAACATCTCACAAAGCTGTGAGGACTAGAGTAACATATATTAGGTGAACCAGTAAAAGTTATTTGTGTGAACCTTCTTAAGCTCTACTCTTTTTATATTTGTTTTGTTCAAACCATTAACACGCTTATCATACTTATTTCAAACTCATATTATGCTTATTTAGAATATCCTTAAAAAGAGGAGGATTATTTTTCATCTAACCATCCCCACTCTAATGACAACTTGAAAGGATAATATTACTGGAGAAAGTGATTGCGCTTCAGCAAGTGTACTGAATCGTTGCAAGTAATAATAAAACGGTAGTACAGAGTGTCGAACTCAAGGATTGCGTTTTACTATTGAATTATATTTAGTTACTAAAATTGAACAAAAGATTCCCAAGTTGATTGAAATAATATTTAAAATTGACAACAGTAGTAAAATTGATCCTTTATAAATTGAGAAAAATGTCAGGGATGAGTTTCACTTCGAATCCAACCTTGGTGTCTAATTTGATCCTAGTTATTGAATTCCTTTATTGAATTATTACCGAATTCTCTTTATTATTCTTGTCCTAATGTCTTAGTGACATAACCTTTAATTCCAAAGTAACCCCTAATTCCTTAGTAGATTTAAGATTAGAATTAAGCATTACCGTATAGAAATTCTCTTGTAAATTATTGCTTTGCCACTAATTTCATTGGTTTCATGACCTGCACCAATGTCTAGACTACAAATTCATGAATTTCTCATCTCAAGCATTCGTAAAGTCCAATTCCGTTTCAAAATACAAATCGTAGAACATTTTAATGTTGATCAAGCAATAAAAAGCATTAAGCACAGAGATGACAAAAATAATTCAATAAACTCATTCATATAACTAGAAATCAAATCATAAAAATAAGGGTTTCATCTTGTTACACTCATCCCTAACAAATAGGGTTTAGTTACTCATGACAGATTTCAGATTTGGTTCAGTTAAATGCACACTTAAATTCAATTTCTCAAATTACATCAAACTCAAATTTCAAAGTTCTTGCTACTGCAAAACATTCATCATGCTCTATGGTTGTTTTCAAAAATACAGACAACAAGATTTATACACCTTGGCATTCATTCATCAAATTCAACTCTCTCTTCACACAATCTCACCAAAATATCTCTCAAGTGTTTAGAAAGGTTTATGAATTTATCACTCAAATCCTAGAACATGCGTCACGCTACCATAGGCTTGAAAAAATTCTAGTTAGCAATCACAATGCAGTAAACACATACATTTTTGGAGGACTTTCGGGTTGTAATGTGGCTTAGGTAAGGGTATGCCATTTTAGGATAGTAGGCTTTACCACTTGGAGTTAGGCATCCATTTCCAGATTATTCTACCATTTTTTTTTCTTCATCTTTTCATTATGGAGATTCTCAAACAATGACAAAATAACCAAGAAGATATTATTTACCAAAGTACACAAACTGATTTTTTTTTCTTTTTCTTTTTCTTCTTTTTCTTTTTCTTTTTCTTCTTTTTTTTTATTTCTATTTCTTTTTGTGAGAATCACCACTCCAAACTTAAAAAGTTGATATCCCATGAGCAACCCCAAACTTAGAATTTTATCAAGACAAGAATTTTTTTTCTACCTAACTCCAAATAAGGTGATTTAATTAAAGTCAGGTGTTTTGCTTGTAATGTGGCTAGTAACTGAAATAAAAGGGCAAGGCTCAAACGGGCTAGCAAAGGGTAAAATTTTCATAGGGTAGTTAGAAAGGCTCAAACGACCAATAAAATTGCCTCAATGTATGCATAAATTACATGTGATGCAAGTCAGAATTAGTGCAAGTTCTAGAGGGATAACACATGTCTGGATAATCATACAACAAAGGATTTAAGTGTTTAGGCTCAAAAGCTCACAGCTAGGATAATAAGAGAGAGTATGAACAATCAAAATAAAGTCAACATGCTTCTGGAAAGTTAAAATTGTATTTTTGAAAAATTGATGGCATATTAGCCTTCTACAACCATTTAGTAATCAAGAATGCATGCATTAGGAAGGCTTGTCGACTTGAGCAATAACATAATCTAAGAAATGAAATTTAACTTGCGAAATCACAAACAGAAATTTTAAGATTAAGTGCAAGTCAGTACAACTGTTTCATCATAATACACATTTAGTGAAAGGAAAAAACAAAAAACATGAATAAAAGAAAGTCACATACACTGACATTAAACAAAGAAAACGGAAAGAAACAGGACAAACAACAGAAAGAAAAAAAAGGAAGAAAACTTCTCTAAGTGTAGTAGTTCAAGGATTCTCGTTTAGATCGTCCGCTCCTGTGCCGCTATGGTCACCAGTATATTGGTGAGGTGCGAAAAGATCAGCATAAAACATGCCTCCTGGTGTCTGTTGAGAAGAAGCGAAGGCTCGATATAGATTGGTCATCCCCAGTTCTTTTCTAGCTTGTCCCTCTCGCTGATCAATCATCAATCGTTCCATCATAGTTTCCAGTCTGCCACATCTTTCCTCGGTGGATGGTTGTGATGGATGTGTAGGGTGGTGATGTGGTTCAGTATTTTCTTCTGCTAGTGGGGAACCAAGGTCCTCTCCCGGAATTGTGGAGTATTTTTCTATCCACCTAGCAGTGATTGGTGTAGCAGGTTTCACCATTTCTTCACCCTATTTAGGTAACACTCTCACCTGTTCACATAGTTTGCTTATCAGAGAAGCATGATGGAAGTAGCCTGTCGGAGGGTCAAGAGTTGCTGTCCCCCACAGATTATCAGCTAGTAGTGCACCCACGTTGATTCTGTCGCCTTTCATGATGGCAGTTAGTAGGTATGCTCTGTGAAGTGTTATATCTGACATATTGGAACATGGTAGTAGCGTGTGAAGAACAAAGGTGCTCCATGCTTTGGCAATTGGGTTGAGATCCGCTGAGCGTAGTTTCCTAACCGAGCCATCCCTATTTCGAACCCAATCTGTGCCTGGTCTCCATAAAATGTGTAGGATCTCCTGAGTGTCTACTTTTATGCTGTAGTCCAACATATCTCGAAAACGGAAGTCTCGATAATTTGGCAGACCAAACATTGCATTGATGACCTGGGGTGTAAAGGGTACCCTTTTACCCCTCACATAGCTCACAAATTGGTCGTGTGGAAATGAGTCTTCAGAATTCAGATCAGAGGCATTGGAGAAGAATTCCACTGCTAAGGACTTGCTCGTTGTGGTATGTGGTTAGCTTCTCCCAGCCTCTGGCCGCAATCATCACCTGGATGTCAACAAATTCATCTGCTTCCAACCGAAAGTTTTTCTCACTCACAAACTTCTTGATGGCAGGGAGCTTGGCATGAAATTCTTGTGTTGCCATCGTCTTGAATAAAAATGTATTGTGCGGTGGGGTGGAGGATGTACTTGCGATCTTAGTTCGTTTTTCTTTTTAGGTTGCCATTAAGTCATGCAAAAAAATATAATAATTACACCCAGGGTTCAAAACATTTCAAAGTAGAGACAATCAAAGCATGATCCCTCTTGGAAAAATAACAGCTTAAATGGCCCTGGGTTAGTCCAACAAAATTCTACATGATAATAGTGCGTATATATTGGATGTCATTTTAACAAACAGTTGGAGTGCAGTCATGTTTGTGGGACTTAAGGTGCAGAAGTGGTTGTGTCATTTTAACAAACAGTTGGAGTGCATTGAGAAAACACATGAACAATTCACATATATGCAACATAATCACCCATTCAATCTCAGAAAATGAACATGCATGTATGAACAATTCCTAATACTAGCACCAATTCGAATGTAAAGCCCACATGCATCAATGAACAAGAAATGATTGATATTAGGAATTAGGGAAACTTACTTGAGGAAGAAAGAATGTTGGATAGGGGAGGAAAACTTACTTGAGATGATGGAGGAGGGATTGGCGAGTGAAAATGAAAACGTGGACACTGACCTTTGATGATGATGGAGGAGGGTTTGGAGAGTGATAATGAAGAAGGGGAGTGTTGAATGAGAAGATAGGGGTTTTGAAGGACTTATAGCCGTGCAAAGCGCTTGGGCGCGTGTTGGCAGTGATGAAAGTTGGGAAAAATGCGCTTGGGCGCACGTTGACAGTAGTAATTCCTGAAAAATGCGCTTGGCTTGCGCTTGGGCGCGTGTTGGTAGTGATGAAAGCTGGGAAAAATGCGCTTGGGCGCGTGTTGACAGTAGTAAATCCTGAAAAATGCGCTTGGGCGCACGTTGATAGTAGTAAATCCTGAAAAATGCACTTGGCTTGCGCTTGGGCGCGCTTGGGTGCACGTTGTGTCACTTGGAGCCGTACGATCGCTTCTCAACGGATCTTTTTGATTCCTTGCTCATACCAAACATCAAAACTAAGAGAACTAGCAATTAGAGACTAAAATTGAAACTAAATGGAGTAAAATAAATGTGAAACGCAATAAATAAATACGGTGCAAAGGATATAAAATTGGGTTGCCTCCCAATAAGCGCTCGTTTAGTGTCTTGAGCTTGAC
>NC_021161.2:30431829-30432488 GCF_000331145.2 Cicer arietinum
GCAACTGCTTCAACCCATTTGGAGACATAATCTATCGCCACCAAAGTATAGACTTTTTTATATGAGGATGGGAATGGACCCATGAAGCCAATACCCCACACGTCGAACACTTCTACTTCTAATATGGGATTTTGCGGCATCTCATCCCGTTTTGAAATATTACCGGTGCGCTGGCATCGATCACACTTCTTCACGTAGTTGAATGCATCTTTGAACAATGAAGTCCAAAATAATCCCGATTGGAGAACTCTTGCTGCAGTTCGATCACCACTGAAATGACCCCCATAATCAGAGTCGTGGCAGTGCCACAATACCTTTTCTTGCTCCTCCTCCGGCACACACCTTTGCAACAAACCATCCACTCCTCTTTTGTACAGGAAGGGTTCATCCCATACATAGAATTTAGCATCACGGATGAATTTCTTTCGTTGTTGGTACGTGAAATCAGATGGAATAGTCTCACCTATCTTAAAATTAGCAAAGTCAGTGAACCAAGGTGCCATGACCATAGCGAAGATGTGCTCATCGGCAAACTGGTCTCGAATTGGTCTAATGTCCTCATCCTCCTCGACATTCTCCAATCGAGATATGTGGTATGCTACCGTATTCTCTGATCCCTTCTTATCTCGGATCTCAATGTCGAATTCTTGTAGTAATAG
>NC_021161.2:30432845-30433265 GCF_000331145.2 Cicer arietinum
TTATCAACTTATTTTTCAAACTGTTAAAAGCATGCAAACAGTCCTCATTGAATTTGAAGGGTGTGTCCTTCACAAGTAAATTTGTGAGTGGTTTTGCAATTTTTGAAAAATCTTTTATAAATCTTCTATAAAATCCAGCATGGCCTAAAAAGCTTATAATGCCTTTTTCGTTGGTAGGAGGGGGAAGTTTTTCAATAACTTCAACTTTGGCCTTGTCTACCTCAATCCCCTTGTGGGAGATTCGGTGGCCTAATACAATTCCCTCTCGTACCATAAAATGACATTTTTCCCAATTTAGGACCAAGTTGGATTTTTCACACCTTTCTAATACAAGAGACAAATTACTCAAACAATTATCAAAAGATGAACCAAAGACAGAAAAGTCGTCCATAAATACTTCGATATGTTTTTCAATCATAT
>NC_021161.2:30434130-30436088 GCF_000331145.2 Cicer arietinum
CACTCTTTCTAACGGCAAACTGGGTGTTTGATGCTCTATTTCTTCATTGACTATCTCATCTAAGATTTTGATTCGATTGCACCCTTCTCTTTTTTTTGAGTGTTCCATGGCTTTCAGAATGTTAAAAGTGACAGTTTCCTCATTTACTTTTAAGGTTAAGGTGCCATCTGCTACATCAATCATAGCTCGCCCTGTTGCTAAGAACGGACTCCCCAAAATCAAAAGAATATCATTGTCTTCCTCCATGTCTAGTACCACGAAATCCACTGGAAAAATAAACTTGTCCACTTTAACCAACACATCTTCCACCACTCCATAGGGGTGTTTCATTGAGCGATCCACAAATTGTAGCATAAGTTGTGTGTCTTTGACTTTTCCAATGCCTAGTTTTTTGTATATGGAAAGGGGCATAAGACTCACACTAGCCCCAAGATCACACAACGCCTTCTCAAAAGTTCTATTTCCAATAGCGCACGGGATTGAGAAGCTTCCAGGATCCTTGAGCTTCGGCGGCAGTTTTCTCTGTAGTATAGCACTACATGCTTCGGTTAGCATCACTGTTTCACCGCCGATTTTTCTTTTCTTCGATAGAGTCTCCTTCATGAACTTGGCGTATGTTGGCATCTCTTCTAGTGCCTCGGCAAAAGGAATGTTAATCTGTAATTTCTTAAAAACATCATGGAACTTACCGAATTGTTTTTCTGTTTCTTCCTTTTTTAACCTCTAAGGAAATGGAAGTCGAATTTCTGGTTTTGGCAATGGTTCCCTTTTTTGTATCACAGGTTCTTCCTCCTTTTCAAGAGTGGTGTGCTCCTCCACTAAGGTCGGTGTGACTGTTCCCTCTTAGTGGGTTGTGCTTGAAGTACTTACACTTTGTTTGGCTTTAGGTGGTGCTTGTTCCCTTACCTTGCCACTCCTTATTGTCACGACATTGACATTATTTCGTGGATTCGGAACCGTGTCACTAGGCAAATTTCCAGTCGTTCTTTGTGCCATTTGTTGAGCAAGTTGACCCACTTGAGTTTCCAGATTCTTTATGGATGCAGAGTGATTTTTCTGGATGGCTCTTGACTCTTCAATGAAAGAATTTGTAGTTGTCACTAATTTCTCCATAGCACTCTCCCAAGCAGCCTTTCTAGGTGGAAATTGGTTCGTTTGAGCTCCTTGTTGACCCTGAGAACCACCTTGCTGATCTCTCCAGGAAAAATTTGGATGATTTCTCCAACCAGGATTGTACGTATTAGAGTAGGGGTTATTCTACCTCCCATTATTACCAACAAGATTCACCTGTTCTAGTTCTTCTAGCTCATTGTCATCCAGTGTTTCACAGGCTCCAGTTTTATGTGCTCCTCCACAACTGTTACAGCTAGTCTGCCTTAATAATTTAACAGGGGCTACCGAGGGTTGTATATTTAGAGCTGCTATTCCTTTCTTTATTTCAGTGGCAATAACATCTTCTATCTGTTTTGAGAATGACCTGCCTGGGACCAATCCATCCATAACATTCAACTCCAATACACCACTTGTTGATCCACCACCTTTGTCATACAACATCATTTGTTCATTTGATGCCATGATCTCAATAATCTTTCGTGCTTCTGTTGCAGTCTTGTAATTCAAAGAACCATCTGCTGTGGCATCCAACATAATTCTAGTGCTTGGTCTCAAACCATTTCAGAATATTTGCATTTGGGCAGTGTCGTCATAAGCATGATTAGGACATCCTGCAAGTAAGTTTCTGAATCTCCTGTAAGTGTCACAGAGAGATTCTCCCTCCTTCTATTTGTAACTGGAAATCTCTTGCCTTTTTCTAACAAGCATAGCTGGGGGAAAGTACTGTTCCAAGAACTTATCTTCAAGATCATCCCATGTGGTGATGCTGTCAGCAAGAAAGGAATTAAGCCACTCTTTAGCATCTTCTGTTAATGAAAATGGGAACAATTTCATTCTCTTTCCTT
>NC_021161.2:30436465-30437025 GCF_000331145.2 Cicer arietinum
GGTATAGAGCGGGACTTATTTCAAACTTGTTGACTGTAACCGGTTGGTTATGGATGGACAATCGAGCACGATTTCTATTCCGATTCCCATACTCGCTGAGAGTACGTTCTGGTAGTGGTGGATCGGCCATCTCAGTAACTATAACGGAATCACCCAAAACCTCTTCTTCAACAACTAAATGTCTTTCCATTTGTCTCCTTTCTCGAGCCGCCTTTCGATGTGCCTTCGTTGTTTTTTCGATTTCTGGGTCAAAGATAAGTTCAGCTGAGGACTGGCCTCGCATACAAGGTTAGACAGATTATGAGTAATAAAGAGTTTAAAATAAAGAAAAATAAATAATTAAGTAGAAACAACCAAGTTTAAAACAATTTTTTTTTTGAAATAAAATAAAAAGAAGAAATTTTATTGCAGAGCAAAAAATTTCAATTAAGTAAATAAATTAAATTCAATAGTGAATTGGCAATCCCCAGCAACGGCGCCAAAAACTTGATTGCGTTTCAGCAAGTGTACTGAATCATTGCAAGTAATAATAAAACGGTAGTACCGAGTGTCGAACTCAA
>NC_021161.2:30437472-30459982 GCF_000331145.2 Cicer arietinum
TAACAAATAGGGTTTAGTTACTCATGACAGAAATAAAAGAGATAAAGATTAGAGAAGAATTACAAGAAGGATTCATGAATGATTCTTGATAAAACTGCTCCAATCATGTTAGAAATGGCCGTCTTTGAGTTTCTATGCTAGGGGACAACTCTCCCAACTTCTCAATAGTGAAAAAGATCCCTAAAACAGTAAAAATATGGGTTTTTATGGTTGCTGGTGCGGGTCGCGCGCTCCAGCGCGTTTGGGCAGTAGCAGATGCTGGAAAAAGCGCTTGGCTTGCGCTCGGGCGCGCTCACCATCTGTTGTCCGGCGTATATTGCTTTTTTCTTCTCTTTTGAGTCTGTATTTGGTTCCGAAGTTGTAGCTATGGATCGTAGCTTTCATTTGCACTTGGGTTGACTCCAATGGGACATCTACAACTCCTGATATGGCTGAAATACGCTACATGTGTCGTGTTGATTTCTCACAAAAATTCAGCACTGCACCAAAACACAACGCAATGTAAAATTACGAAATTCCTACTTAATCACTAAAATAAAACACAAAACATTTAATTAACTCAAAGAACAAAAATCAACAAAATATATCAAATAAATCCTTAATTTAACTAATGATTGAGGATAAATAAGACTAAAATATGGGAAAATATGCATATGATGAAGAGTCACCAGATACCACCAAAGAAAGTCACCAGAGGATACAACCACCAAAAGACGTGATAAGGTCAATGGAAATAAAATCAAATTAGTCAAATCCACGCGCTAGGAAAATTTCATGAATTTGCCTATAATAATGTGCTTCTGGTAGTTCAACATGTTTCTACATCTGCTTTTGATAATTGATGTGTGGTTATGATTTGCATGCCTTTGATGAGTTAGTTTGTGCGTGAAGATACAATAAGCCTGTTAAGATTTTGCGTCTTCCTTAGAAAATTAATGGGCCTTTGATGAAATGTAACTTAAGCATGCCTCTCATGAACAATATGATTTTTACAAGTTACATTTTAATCACTAAAAGGATTTGTACAACAAACTCAATCTATCTTAAGAGGTAGACTTGAGTTTCAAATGATGTCTATGATAAAAGGTTTTAAGATCAAAATCTACTCAACACTTGTTTGAGATTTATTATTATCAATAACTCAATAAAGAGATCATTGAATATAATAAGATAGAGTTCGAGTTTTGCTTGCCTGAAAGAGTTTTGTTGCTTGAGTATTATTGTAAGTATTATAATACACTAAAAACTCTTGCTATTGTGTTAATAATAATAGAAAAAACACAGCCAAAAATATGCCAAAAGGGGTATCGCAACCTAAAATTTTGAATATTTTTAATGGATTTTTCATCAAATTTTATTTAAATAGGGAAACCATTATGAAACCTTTAAAAAAAATAATGGTCTTTGAAACCTAGTATGGAGTTCAGGAGTCAATTATGTGCAGAGAAGGTATTAAAACTGTACAACATACGTTAAAAACGGTTATCTGTAATTAATTATGCACAATTAAAGTTAATTTAAATATATTTATTTCTCCTTATTATTAAAGTGTGAATATAAATTGTTTTCTTATGAATTTGATTTTGAAATAAAAGTGTGCTTGAAAAAGAGAAGAATTTTTTTTTATTATTGTGTTTGACAAAAGTGCGATGTTTGTTGTTGTCTTGAAACCTAATTTATTAGAAAGATGATGTTTGTTGTTGTTTTGATGGTAGTAGAAAGACGATGGTTTGTATGATTGGTGTGACACCATAAACTCCAAAATAATATATATAATAATTTATATAATATTTCTAGAAAATTTGCAGCGCATAAATAAAATTTATTTCCAATAAAATAAAAACTGAATTTTTAATTTAGGATATCATGTTTATCAAAAATAAAATAGAACACTTTAAACTTAATTTTTTTGTTTAAAATAGTGAAATCTAGATAAGCTTGATTTAAGTATAATTACTTGAGTGAAAAAGATCCCTAAAACAGTAAAAATATGGGTTTTTATGGTTGCTGGTGCGGGTCGCGCGCTCCAGCGCGTTTGGGCAGTAGCAGATGCTGGAAAAAGCGCTTGGCTTGCGCTCGGGCGCGCTCACCATCTGTTGTCCGGCGTATATTGCTTTTTTCTTCTCTTTTGAGTCTGTATTTGGTTCCGAAGTTGTAGCTATGGATCGTAGCTTTCATTTGCACTTGGGTTGACTCCAATGGGACATCTACAACTCCTGATATGGCTGAAATACGCTACATGTGTCGTGTTGATTTCTCACAAAAATTCAGCACTGCACCAAAACACAACGCAATGTAAAATTACGAAATTCCTACTTAATCACTAAAATAAAACACAAAACATTTAATTAACTCAAAGAACAAAAATCAACAAAATATATCAAATAAATCCTTAATTTAACTAATGATTGAGGATAAATGAGACTAAAATAGTGGGAAAATATGCATATGATGAAGAGTCATCATAAAGTAAATTTTAAAAAGGGCCACAATCCAACCCCCTTCCCGTGACATTCAATTTTACTCCAGTTAATTCCTAATTTTAATTCATATTAACTCATGATCAATCTTGGTTACCAATAAAAAATCTAGAATATTGAGTTAAAAATGAATAAAGCAAATTATTTTTATGTGATTAGTGAGTGAGAAAGAAATAATGATAAAGATAATGATATCACACAATAATGTATCTTGGTTCACCCAATGTGGGCAGTCCTCAAAATTTGTGACTTTTTTCAACTAATGTACTTGGCACAAGAACGTTCTTGCTTTTGCACTATCTTTCTTGGTCACTCTAGTTCAGTTTACAGAATTACCTTTTAACCTTCAAATGATTTTTACAAGTTACATTTTAATCACTAAAAGGATTTGTACAACAAACTCAATCTATCTTAAGAGGTAGACTTGAGTTTCAAATGATGTCTATGATAAAAGGTTTTAAGATCAAAATCTACTCAACACTTGTTTGAGATTTATTATTATCAATAACTCAATAAAGAGATCATTGAATATAATAAGATAGAGTTCGAGTTTTGCTTGCCTGAAAGAGTTTTGTTGCTTGAGTATTATTGTAAGTATTATAATACACTAAAAACTCTTGCTATTGTGTTAATAATAATAGAAAAAACACAGCCAAAAATATGCCAAAAGGGGTATCGCAACCTAAAATTTTGAATATTTTTAATGGATTTTTCATCAAATTTTATTTAAATAGGGAAACCATTATGAAACCTTTAAAAAAAATAATGGTCTTTGAAACCTAGTATGGAGTTCAGGAGTCAATTATGTGCAGAGAAGGTATTAAAACTGTACAACATACGTTAAAAACGGTTATCTGTAATTAATTATGCACAATTAAAGTTAATTTAAATATATTTATTTCTCCTTATTATTAAAGTGTGAATATAAATTGTTTTCTTATGAATTTGATTTTGAAATAAAAGTGTGCTTGAAAAAGAGAAGAATTTTTTTTTATTATTGTGTTTGACAAAAGTGCGATGTTTGTTGTTGTCTTGAAACCTAATTTATTAGAAAGATGATGTTTGTTGTTGTTTTGATGGTAGTAGAAAGACGATGGTTTGTATGATTGGTGTGACACCATAAACTCCAAAATAATATATATAATAATTTATATAATATTTCTAGAAAATTTGCAGCGCATAAATAAAATTTATTTCCAATAAAATAAAAACTGAATTTTTAATTTAGGATATCATGTTTATCAAAAATAAAATAGAACACTTTAAACTTAATTTTTTTGTTTAAAATAGTGAAATCTAGATAAGCTTGATTTAAGTATAATTACTTGATTTAATTCTAAAAACTAACTAGTACTTCTAAGGTTTTCATACAAAAATTCATTTCAAATTAAGTAAGAAAATGCAAATTACAACCCTTATTTCCGGATCACCTATCAGAGCGGGGTTCCTCCCAAATTTGAACTTCAAGACTCATTAACCTGTAACAACTGCGATTTTGCAAACGCAGGGCTAAGCCAGTCGAACACAAACAACGAAGGAGGTGAGTTTAGAAATCATGTTAATAGTATAATATAAATAAGAAGAACAAACAATTAATCATAAATAAGATGTATCATTACACAAACATTCTTCAAGGAAAAGCATAACATTATAAAGTCAAAAACACTCAAAGAAAATCAATAAATTTCACTATAACATCAAATCATCTATGAAAATTATTATCGCTTTTGAAACACACCAATCACAATAAAACAATCACAAGGAAATGCAATGCTATGCATGAGCTTAGACTCTACTTCACAATATGGTACCATTCTAACTTTGAAGTGCTTGGTTAGGAGGCTTGATACTATGCCACCATCCCGGTGGACGGATAATTCAAATTTGCCTTGTCCTTATAGATCACCTCAACTCAACCCGAGACACATATACGTGACAATCGAGGTAAACGTGTGTTGTGTGGTAGCTCCCGATATTTGAAGTGCTACCTCCAAGTCACCTAGGAATTCCCCACCCGAATATCTCCAAGGCCTAACAATCTTGCCTTAAGGCTGAACAGCAGACCGCCACGATCAGGCTCATTCAGTTGTACTTCCCCGAAATCACTAGGCTTGTTAGACCCTACCTATATGATGACAAAATAATCTCCACTGCACAAATTCTCAATATATTTTCTCCCCTCGTTAGCTTAGATTACTCCATTAAGAGCATCATTTTTAAGAATCCTCATTACCTCATCAACCATGGGGTACTTCAATATTCTCATCACAATTTTATAACATCATTAATTATACGTAATCATGATCATCATATAAACTCATCACAATTTCATAACATCGGTATCATCAATCAAACATCATCATTATCAGCACATTAACATATGTCATACAATGCATCCATATTTTATTATCACATCACATAAATTCGTCTAATCAAACATATGCACATAGTTTCATTGAACATCCAACATCAAAACAATATCAAATACCACCCAATTATTCAAAATTAAATCAATCAACATCTTACAAAATTTCTATTTAACATTTTAATCTCACAGTCCCAATATTTTCATATTAATTAACTTATCTCTCAAAGGGCTACTGTTGTACGTAGCGAGCCGCAAATGAATTGTTTTGAAATACAGTTTTCCCTTTCATCTCACAATATATTATGCTCATGAATTCAAGCGCTCTCTCACCCATTAACTTATTTAGACGCTTTCTCAAACACAAAAATCAATGGAAATTTTCAACAGCAACTGTAGATCGACAACGTACAGCGAACGAATCCGAATAAACGACGAGTTCACAAAATCGTTGAGACTTCACTGATAAATTATGTTGAGCTTAAAAATAAAATTTAAATAATTAATAATAATTTTAGGAACAAAAATCAAGTCAAAACGACGAGAAAAAGCTGCAGAAAAAGTCTCACCGACTCGTCAGAGCGCCGGAAGGGTCCGACGTCAACTTCGCCGAAAAATACAAATGAGTAGTGCTTCTTGAAGGTTCCGACGAGAGGAATCCAAAAACGATACTAGTTTTTTGAGACGACAAATGTGGTGATCAATCGGCCAAAAATAGCTTGTTCAAGGAAAGAAATGCAGTTGTTTCTGATTAAACGGAGCCACAATCGTTAAAATTGATGCCAAAAATGGATTCGGTGGCCGATTTTGTGTGGGATATAGGTTGAGTTTGTTTCAAAACAGCAAGGAATTGGTGGGAGTGAATTTGAGAGAAAAATTGTTTGAGCGATTTGGTTGTGAGATTTTCGTTTTTATTTTTTTATTTTTTTTAATTGCAGAAGGTGGGGTGTAGATTGCAGATGTACATGTAGAAGAGTAAAACTGTAAGGCCCAACAGAGGTAGTCAAGTCTAAGGCAATCCAACAGAGGTAGTCAAGTCTGAGGCAGAAATAGAGGTGTACTGAGTAACTCGCAGGTGTAGAAAGGAAACGTCCAATCAATAACAGCCCAAATTAATATACAGAAGTAAAAAATAGGGGTAGAAACAGTCGTCTGGTCAAAAATTCATTTTTTAGTATTAATAAAAACCCTTAATAAATAAATAGTTTATTTTACTTTTTTAGAAACTTTTCTCTAAAATACTCATTTTAACATAATATTATTTACCCTTAACATAGATAAACTAAAACCCTCATATTCAAAATAATAAATATAATTATTACTATAACATTTTTCAAAATAATCACATAAAAATACATCATCTTTATAGAATAGTCGAAATAATAAAATAAATAAATATAACATCAACAATTTATATTAATTACTAAATCAAAATAAATATGTATAAAATCCTTATACGATAGCAACTATATAAAAATAAAATAAAAAATCAATATTAAAATTACTAATATATCAAGATAATTATTTGTAAAATAAATAATTAAAATAACATATATTTATAAATAATTAAATATAATTATGTGCAAACTTAATATCAGTCAAACATACAAGAAAATATCACATTAATTACAAACACACGTATACGTGTAGAGTCGCCTAAAATCTTATTCTTTAAAATATTTACACTAAAATACTATTATTTATAGAAAAATATATAAAATAATAAAATAAAATATTTATTATTTATATCACTTATTTAGTCAAATATATACAAAATTAGCATATCATAGAAAACAATACACATATAATGAAAGTTACTCACAAGATTTATCCACATATATTCTAAAACAGTTTTAACACCAAATTAATTATCTAAAATCCTATTTTATGAAGAAAATATTTATTATAAAATTTGGGGTGTTACAATTGAAATTGTTGATAGCTAGAAGATGGAAATGTGTTGGTGTGATTTAGCCTAATTTCTTACTTATTCTACATTTCTCAGCTGTTATTTTTGATATATTTTCTTTTTGTTTTCTTTCTCTAGTGTTATCTTTCAAACATATAATAATATCCAATCTATTTAATTTTTGGTTCTCAAGTTGTAGGCTACAAAAATATATTTTTGGGTCCATAAAATAAATTGAGTTCTAGTTTTTCAATTGTTTTACAAAATTTAAGGAATTATAAATGAAGGATTGGACTTCAACATTTTGATTGGAGTACAACTTTGCTGAAGATGCAGAATGTGGTAAGCAAGAAAGTTAAAAATGTGGAAGAGGGAGATGTATAACCCTTTTTTTCTACCAAAAACATTACTTTTATTTGTTTGTTAGTTAATTTTTTTTATCATTTATTATTTATTTATTATAATTTTATGATGTAAATTGGACACTTTATTAAAGTATCAACGATAATCTGAGCACAATTATTGGGCTATAATTATTGGGCTATATTTTTAAGTCTAATTTTGATGTTTTTAGAAATCTTTTAGTATAATAAAATGTGATGGCAAGTATATAAAATTAAAAAGATCATCATCATCATCATCATCATTATTATTATTATTATTATTATTATTATTATTATTATTATTTTTATTATTTTGGATCTTTTTAACTAGTCGAAAAAATAGGGATATCACTGTTGCCCCTATTTAATTACATTTTACTTGAAAATATGAATAGCAATATTTTGATATTATTAGGCTTAATTGCAGTTTTGATCCCCCTATTTTAGCTTAATCGCGAAAGTAGTGCCCCCATTTTGTTTCTCCCTAGTTTTGGTCCCCCAAACTGAATTTTGGTCCAAAATTTGATGAAATTTCATTTTTTAAAGCCGTACTACGCATTTATGATCATATATTTCAGTTACAATTGTTGCAAATGAGATCTTGAGGCATTGTGTGATTTAAATAAATGGAAAAAAAATGAAATTTCATGATGTTTTAGACCAAAATTCTTCTTGGGGGACCAAAACTACAATTAAGCCATATTATTATTATAAAAGATAAATAAATATAAGAATTCAAATTTTATCCATCAAATTGTGAAGGTTAAAGTTATAAAATGAGAAAACAAATGCAATGATGAGCAAGTAAAATATAAAATGAGGTTGAGAAAATTAAAAACTATGAGAATAATGCAAATGTGAGTATAATATGAAGAAGAATAAATTGCTAATGGGAAAGTAGGTAAATTCAAATAAAATGATCGTCTTCAGCTTGGTAATGCTTCTTAGATCGACAACAATGAAAATGATTGTCTTTGAATTGGTTACTGAATTATGAAGGGAAATTATCGTCTCCAGATTTATTGTTGTTGCGTATATCAATAGGAATAAAAATGATTGTCTTCGGATTGGTTATCGAATTATGAATGGAAATTATCGTCTCCAGATTTATTGTTGGTGCATAGATAAATAGGAATGAAAATGATTGTCTTATGATTGATTATCGATGCGTAGATCAACATGAATGAAAAAGAATCGTCTTTAGATTTATTACCAGTGCATATATCAATTGGAATATAAAGGGTCATCTTCGAATTATTTACCCATGCATAAATTTATATGAATAAAAAAATGATCATCTCCATGTTGGTTACTGGTGTGTAGATCGATCGAAATGTAAATGCCTACCGATGCATAGATATACATGAATGTAAATTCTTATTATGAATGGAAATTATCGTCTCCAGATTTATTGTTGGTGCATAGATAAATAGGAATAAAAATGATTGTCTTAGGATTGATTATCGATTCGTAGATCAACATGAATGAAAAAGAATCGTCTTCAGATTTATTACTAGTGCATATATCAATAGGAAAAAAAAAGGATCGTCTTCGAATTAGTTACCCATACATAGATTTATATGAATAAAAAAATGATCGTCTCCATGTTGGTTACTGGTGTGTAGATCGATCAAAATGTAAATGCTTACCGATGCATAGATATACATGAATGTAAATTCTTATAGGGTGTTTTGTAGATCCTTGGTGTTAAGTGTCAATTGAATTTTTGGTTGACAATTGGTGTTCAGCTTTTGGTTGGGGTGCCAATGGTTATTGAACTTTTGGGATGTCAATGGACATGGGCTTATTATGGTGCCAATTAAGATAGGAATTTTGCGTTACCAATGGAACATTCGGCTTTGGTTGAGCTGCCAGTTATTATTGGACTTTTCATTTGAAGTGCCAATGAAAATTGAACATTTTTCTTGCCAATGAAATATTGCTCTTTGGAGATTGAGGTGCCTTATAGATCTTAGGCATTGGATGCTAAAGGGTACAAGTTGTAGATGCCAATGGGTATTTGGCTTTGGTGTATCAAAATATTCTAAACCACCTACGGACGATGGTTGTGGATTGTGATGACTTTTCATAATATGCATATTTTTCATTGTTTTTAGTCTTATTTATATTTAATCATTAGTTAATTTAAGGAGTAATTTGATATATTTTGTTGATTTTAGTTCTTGAATTTCATGAAATATCTATGTTCTTCTTTCCTTGATTAAGTATTGCATTGTTTATTTGTTTTAGTGTGGTGCTGAATTTTGGTGAGAAATCAACATGACCTATATGGAGTATTGCAGCCATATCCGGAGTTGTAGATGTCTAATTAGAGTCAAACCAAGTGTAATGAAAGCTAAGATTCATAGCTACAACGTTCATGGAGACACCGAAATCCAATTCGGACTCCAAAGAGGAGAAAAATGCATTATATGTCAGATTAGAGACGTTTTGCGCCTGATGTTTAAACCCTGCGCCTGAGGCACATTTCTGCACAATTGACTCTGTCAAATTGCGCTTGAAGCGCAAATCCCACGCTTGGGGAGCGTGACATGCAACTAAATGTATAAAAAACGTTTTTCTTCACTTTCTAGGTATCTTTTTTGCTATTGGGAAGTTTGGAGACTTGTGCCATAGTAGATAAACTCATAGACGACTATTTCTAACACCATTGGAGGAGTTTTTTTTTTTTTTTTTTTTAAGAATCATTCATAAATCCTTCTCGTAATTCTTCTTTAATATTTATCTTTTGTATCTCTGTCATGAGTAACTAAACCCTATTTGTTAGGGATGAGTGAAATAAGATGAAACCTTTATTTGTCTAATTTGATTTCTATTTATATAAATAAGTTTATTGAATTATTTTTCTCATCTTTGTGCTTAATGCATTTTATTCCTTGATCAAATTTCAAATATTTTACGATTCGTATTTTGAAACGAAGTGGACTTTACGGATGCTTGAGATTAGAAATTCATGATATTGTAGTATAGGGATAGATGTATGTCATGAAACCAATTGAATTATTTGTAGAGGCAATAGTATAATAAGAGAATTCTTGTACCCTAAAGCTTAATTCTAATCTTAAATCCACTAAGGAATTATGTGTTACTTTGGAATTAAAGGTTCTGCCACGAAGACATTACGGTAAGAATAATAAAGAGAATTTGAAAATAATTCAATAAAGGAATTTAGTTACTAGGATCAAATTAGAAATCAAGGTTGGATTCGAAGTGAAACTCATCCTTGACATTTTCTTATTATAGAGGTTCCATTCTATTACTCTGTTGGATTCAAATATTATTTCAATAAATTCAGAAACTTTTTGTTCAACTTTAGTAATTAAATATAATTCGATAGTAAAACACAATCCTTGAGTTCGACACTCGGTACTACGATAACTTATCAACTTTGACGAATATATTTTCCACCACCCCATATGGATGTTTCATTGAGCGATCCGCAAACTGTAACATCAACTGTGTGTCTTTGACTCTTCCAAATATCCAAGCTTCTATATATAGAAAGAGGCATGAAACTCACACTAGTCCTAAGATCACACAAGGTCTTCCCAAAAGTTCTGTCCCAAATGCAAGGAATAGAGAAGCTTCTAGGATCCTCGAATTTATATGGCAGCTTTCTCTGTAGAATAACACTGCACTATTTGGTAACCATCACTATTTCGCCGCTAGTTTTTATTTTCTTTGACAAAATCTCCTTCATGAACTTAGCTTAAGTCGCCAGCTACTCTAGTGCTTCTGCAAAACGAATGTTAATTTATAACTTTTTTTAAATATCAAGAAACTTGCTATATTGTTTTTTCAGTTTCTTCCTTTTTTATCTTTGAGGGAATTTGAGTCTAATTTTGGGATTTGATAGAGCCTCCTTTTTCTGTACCACAGGTTCTTCCTCCTTTTCAAGACCGATGTCCTCCTCAACTGGTGTTCAGGTAACAATTTCTTCCAGGTCGGTGGAAATTGAAGCACTCCTACCCTTTTTAGCTTTAGGTGGTACAAGTTCAATTACCTTGCCTCTCTTCGTTGTCACGAAATTGAGATTACCTTGCCTCTCTTTGTTGAGCAATTTAACGCATTTGGGTCTCAAGATTCTCTATTGAGGCTGAGTTATTTTTTTGGACAATTCTTGACTCTTAAATGAATGCACTTGTGTCGTTGCTAACTTCTCAATAGAAATCTCCCAAGCAACTTTGAAGTGGAGCTTGATTTGCTTGAGCTCCTTGGTGAATTTGAGGTCCATCCTATTGATCTTTCCATGAAAAATTTGAATGATTTCTCCAACCCATATTATACGAACTAGAGTAGGGGTTGTTCTGTTTCCCGTTCTCACCCACAAAGTTCATCTCTTCTGGTTCTTCTGTATCATCATCATCCGGTACTTCACAAGCTCCATTTTTATATGCTCCCCCACCCATCATCCATAACATTCAATTCCTTTATTGATTTATTATTTTTATATCCTTGACCCAACCCATCATCCATAACATTCAATTCCAGCATACCACTTTTTTACCCACCACCTCTATCATAAAACATTATTTGTTCATTTGATGCCATGATCTCGTTAGTTTTTCGTGCTTTTGATGCGGTTTTTTAATTCAAAGAACCACATGTTGTAGCATCCAATATAATTCCAGTGCTAGGCCACAAACCATTACAATATATTTTCATTTGAGCAGTGTCGTCATAAGCATAATTGGGGCATCCTGCTAGTAAACTCTTGAACCTCCTATAACTGTTAAAAATAGATTCTTCTTCTTTTTGTTTTTAGCTAGAAATCTCATGCCATTTTCCCGACGAACATAATTGGGGAAAAGTATTGTTTCAGGAACTTATCGTGAAGGTCATCATATATGAGGATGCTACCAGAGGGTAAAGAATTAAGCCACTCTGTTGGTTATGGATGACCAATCGAGCACAATTTCTATTTCGATTCCCATACTTCCTGAGGGTATGTTCAGGTGGTGGTGGATCAACTATTTCTGCAAATATGAAGCAATCCCCTAGGTCCTCTTTTTCCCCTTACTAACTTTCTTTCCCTTTTCCTACTTTATCGAACCATCTTTCAATTTGCTTTTGCAGCTTTTTGTACATTTTATTTTTGGATAAAAAAGAAGTTTAGTTGAGAACTGGCCTTGTGTACAAAGTTAGACAGATTGTGAGTAATGAAAAATGTTAAACTTAAAAAAGAAAATTCCAATTAAGTAAATAAATTATAACTCAATAATGATATGTCAATCCCCGGCAACAGGGCCAAAAACTTGATAGTGTTTCAACAAGTGTAGTAAATCATTGCAAGTAATAATTAAAGCGGTAGTACCATGTGTTGAACTCAAGGATTGCATTTTACTATCGAATTATGTTTAATTACTAAAATTGAATAAAACGTTTTTGAATTTGTTAAAATAATATTTGAAACTAACAAGAGTAATATAATTTAGAAATTTTATAATAAGAAAAATGACAGGGATGAGTTTTACTTTGAGTATAATCTTGGTTTTTAATTTTATCCTAGTCACTAAATTCCTTTATTGATTTATTACTGAATTCTCTTTAATATTTTTGACCTAATGTCTTAGTGATAGAACCTTTAATTCCAAAGCAATCCTGAATTCCTTAGTGGATTTAAAATTAGAATTAAGTCTTACAGTATAAGATTTCTCTTATTAAACTATTGTCTCTACAACTAATTCTATTGGTCTCATGACCTACATCTATCCCTAGACTACAATATCATGAATTCCTCATCTCAAGCATTTGTAAAGTCCACTTCAATTTCAAAATACGAATCGTAAAATATTTTAAAGTTGATCAAGCAATAAAAAGCATTAAGCACAAAGATGAGAAAAATAATTCAATAAACTTATTTAGATAACTAGAAATCGAATCAGACAAATATCAGATTAATCTTGTTTCACTCATCCCTAACAAACAAGGTTTAGTTACTCATAACCGAGGTAAAAAAGATGGGGATTAAATTAGAATTACAAAAACGATTCAAGAATGATTCTTGATAAAACTTCTTCGATAGTGTTACAAGTCTCTGAGTTTTTCTGTTAAAGAAGAAGTCTGCAAATTTCCCAATAGGCAAAAAGATATCTAGAAATTGAGAAAAATGTGTTTTTATGCATTCTGCAGCGTGCCACGCGCCATAGGCGCAGGATTTGCGCTTCAGGCGCATTTAGACAAATTTAGTAATGCAGAAATGCGCCCCAAGTGCGGGATTTGCGTTTCAGGCACACAACATCTGCTATCTGACATTTACTACATTTGTCTCCTCTTTTAAGTCCGAATTTGGCTTCAATGTCTGTATATAAATTGTAGCTATGGATCTTAGCTTTCATTTGCACTTGGTTTGTCTCCAATTGGACATCTACAACTCCAAATATACCATAAATACTCCACATAGGTCATGTTGATTTTTCACCACAATTCAACAGTGCACTAAAAAAAAGAAACAACACAAAACTGTGAAATATCTTTATTTAATCAATGAAATAAGAACATAAGCATTTTATTAGATCCAAGAACTATAATAAAAAAAATATCAAATAACTCTTTAAGTTTAAAAGGTAAACTCAAAACAAATTTAACGCTATTAAAAATAAGTAGCCAATTTTTATCTTATTTTGTTTTCTCTCTCCTTGAAACTCTCATTTATTCATCAAACCACCTTGTTTAGGAATGAAACCAACTTATAAACTAAAGAATTAAACATTATTAGGAGATAAGAAGGTCAATAAGTTGATTTTCATTTTAACATAAATCTAAAAATTACTAATAATATTAATTATTTAAAATAAAATCATTGTAATTTTAAGAACAAAACTTCCGCCATAATCTACCCCTTGAATTTCCTAACCACCAATGTAAAAACTTTGTATACATGTCACTAACAACTCCTTATCAAACTAACACTTTGAGCAATGTCTTCGAAGAATGAAACAAATAAATCATTTTACAAAATTGATAAAACCAATAATCAAAACCAAATAATGGGGTTAACCTCAGTAATGCAAACTTTTAGAATTAGAAATTAAGACAAACTTTAAAATTTAACAAATAATAACATAGTTAATTAAGAATTAGAAATCATCCACTAAAAGAGATCTCTACATCGACCGTAATAGTTGAACACACCTCTTTTAGGTATGGATCAATTTCTTACCAAGTGAACGATTTCACAAATCCATTAGATATATGTCATCAAAGACATAAATTCATAACGATAAAATATGCAACTTTCGATTGAGATGAAAGTAAATATTTATTACCCACTCTATTTTGGTTTCTCATTTTTCCATATAAGTTTTTTTCTTCTTATTCTTATTAGCTACATGCTACTACCATATGCAAAAACTATACTTAAAATGATAAGTAAAACATAGCATCTATATATGGCTGAAAGTATTTGTATTTATATGACCATGCAATTCACAAAATGAAACAACTGCAGTCTATCATTATTATAAACATTGAATTTATCAATGTTTGTTCATTTCTTCATTTAAATAAAATCAATAGTATGGCTATAACATGAAAAATATAATTCAAAATTTTTATCTTCACTCAAAAAACTAGGAGGCACTTATCAAAGTTATACTTTTGATGTAAGTAGGATAATATATTTGCTATGCTAAACTAAACAACATAGACTATATACAAAATGTTGAAAAATTATACAACATCGAACTTTTTAAAATATTATAAAAGTAAAATATATATTAACTTAACAACATAGACTATAATTGTGTATATAATTGTTTTATAGTGGCGGCGAATTATATTTTTTTTTTATAGAGAATTAACTTAAAAGGTTGATATTTTATAGAGATTCAAAACACATTTAACCGTATTAAAATATAATTAACAAATTTTTATCTTATTTTTTTTCTCTCTCTCTCACTTTGATTAGTCACTGAATGAATTTTTTTCCTCCTAATTGAGAGCCAATTTTGGAATTTAAAATTTTCATACCATTTGTACAAAATAAAAAATAATTATTAATGATGTAAAATTTGTTGCCTCTTAAATTCACTTTTACCCCGTCAAATTTGTCAATTGTGCAATTTTTAGTGGCATTGACTTTTTTAGTAGCATTGACTTGACATTCTTTAGTGGCATTGACTTTTTTAGAATGTTGGTTAAGTGTTGACTTTCTCTAAAGGTGTTGACTTTCTTTAGAGGTAGACAATTCAGATGCTTGATGTAGTCATCAGAGACAAACGAATAGATGCTTGCATGCATTTCTAGAGGCAATCGAAGTAGAACATTGGTTACATTATTAGAGCCAACTGAAACATGCATTATCAGATGCGCCAAATGTAGAACATTGCTTGCACCATTGAGGCCACTAGAGGCGCGTTCACCAGTAGGATAAAGAATAAAGCAGAATCTTGGTGTTCTTTTGTGTAACACCCCAAATTTTATAATAAATATTTTCTTAATGAAATAGGATTATAAATAATTAATTTAATGTTAAAACTATTTTCAAATATATGCGGATAAATGTTGTGACTACTTTTTTTTATATGGATGCTTTATATGATGTGTTAATCTAGTACATATTGGACTAAGTAAGTAATATAAATAACAAATACTATATTTTATTATTTTATCTATTTTTCTATAAATAATAGTATTTTAGTGTACATATATTAAGGTATAAGAATTTAGACGATTCCACGTGTATATGTGTGTTTGTAGTTAATGCAATATTTTCTTGTATGTTTGACTAATGTTAGGTATGCACATAATTATATTTAATTTTTATAAATATATTCTATTTTAATTATTTATTTTACAAATAGTTATCTTGAGGTATTAGTAATATTGATATGGAGTTTTTATTTTTATTTTTATCTAATTGTTATGGTATGATGATTTTATACATATTTGTTTTGGTTAAGTAATTAATATTAATGATATTATATTTATTTATTTATTTTATCCTTTTGACTATTCTATAAAGAGGTTTGAATTCATGAGTATAATATATTGTGAGATATACGGGAAAACCGTATTTCTGAACGATTCATTCGGGACTCGTTACGTATGGCAGTAGCCCTTTAAGGGATACATAATTAATGTGCAAATATAAAAATTGTGAGATTAAAATATAGAATAGAAATATTTTTAACATGTTGATTCAATTAATTTCTTTAAATGTGTGGTATTTGATATTATTGTGATAATGAGTGTCGAATTAATTTTATGTATATGTTTGATTAAGTGAGTTTATGTGATGCGATAATAAAAGATGGATGCATTGTGATAATTTTAGGTGATGATGATGTATGATTAATAATTATGATTTTATGAATTTGATATAATTTTATATGATGAGGTATGATTGATGATAGTGATGCTATAAATTTGTGATGAGTTTATGGAATGATAATTATGTATGATTTATGATGGTGATGTTATAAATTTGTGATGAAAATATTGAAGTAACCCCATAATTGATGAAATAATGGTGATTTCAATTTGTGTTTGAGATGACGGTATTAATAGAATATCATAGACCAACGATGGAAGAAAATATATATTGAGAATTTGTGAAGTGAAGATTATTTTGTCATCATATAGGTAGGGCCTGACAAGCCTAATGATTTTGGGTAAGTACAATTAAATGAGTCTGATCGTAGTGGTATGCTATTGAGCCTTAAAGCAAGATTGTTGGACCTTGGAGGTATTCGGGTGGGGAATTCCTAGGTGACTTGGAGGTAGCACTCCAAATATCGGGAGATACCACACAACACATGTTTACCTCGATTGTCGCGTATACGTGTCTCGGGTTGAGTTGAGGGGATCTATGAGGACATAGCAAATTTGAATTATCCGTCCATCGGGATGGTGGCATAGTATCAAGCCTCCTAACCAAGTACTTCAAAGTTAGAATGGTACCACGTTGTGAAGTAGAGTCTAAGCTCATGCATAACATTGCATTTTCTTGTGATTGTTTTGCTGTGATTAATAGGTATTGTTTGCGATAATAATTTCTCTTAGATGATTTGACGTTATAGTGAAATGTATTGATTTTCCTTGAGTGATTTTGACTTTATAATGTGATTTTTTTCCTGGAAGAATATTTGTGTAATGATACGATTTATTTATGATTAACTGTGTGTTCTTCTTACTTATATTATACTATTAACATGATTTTAAAACTCATCTCCTTCGTTGTTTGTGTTTGATTGGATTGGCCCTACATTTGTGAAATCGCATTTATTACAGGTTAATGAGTCTTGAAATTCAAGTTGGGAGAAACACCGCTCTGATAGGTGATACCGGGAATAAGAGTAAATTATATTTTACTTTTACTTTTTTTAGAAATGACTTTTTGTGTGATAATCTTATAAGTGCTAGTAAGTTTTTGAAATTAAATTAAAAAATTTTAGTTAAATCAAGTTTATGGAGATTGCACCTTTTTATAAGAGGAAAAAATTTAAAGTGTTTCTTTTGAATTTTGAGTAATATGATATCCTAAATTATTTATAAAATTTGTTTATTTCCTTGAAAACATATCTTCTTATCCGCTGCTAATGTACCAAAAACAAAAAATCTACTATAAATTATTATATATTATTTTGGTGTTTAGGGTGTCACACTCTGTCTTAGTCTAGTCACTAGAGGATGTAGCTATCCGATCAATGACTTGTATTCCTTTTTCTTCGAACACTTTGACTCATACTGAAGCTCCCATATTGCAATAGTTCTTATTTCTATAGTATGACTTGCTCTATTAGTAAACATAACTATTTGTTTATTAGGTGATAATATTATGTGTTCAAAACTCATAGACTGTTATCTCTAACTTACTCATAATTTAGGCTATCTTAAATAAATAGTCATTAATACAAAACTTTGTCTTCTAACTAAATCTCCACGCTTAGCAAATATAGTTAGAAGACAATTGTTCTTTATTTGTTTGTTTTGTTATAAATAACACATCAATTAGAGGGTTGCAGCTAAAACCACTACTGCACTAACATGCATTAGAATGCATCCACATCTTCAGCTAAGCTATCAATTTCAACGTTACTACTCGTTGTGGCATCGATATTGTGACACCTTAAACCCCAAATTAATATTTTTGAATTTTTACATTCAACAATGAAATTCCTCAAGAAAAAAATATAAAATTTCAATCAATTTTATTTCAAGGTAAAGAGTATCACATAATCACTTAGCACATCACATTAATCCAAAAATATCCATCAGATTTAACAACGCGAAGTCGTAATATTGGATAGCAAAATTCTATTGAAATACACGTAAATAAGTTTAGTAATAGATGCAAATATAGTCTCAACCTGATGTCACTATCAGAGTGGGTATTCTCAAAATAAAAAGACATTAAAAAATGACGTTAACAAAAGGCACATAATAAAAGTCTTCAAGATAAGACGACTTCCGACACTCTGAGGGTACTAGTCATCACTTGCCGCTGCAGCTCGTAAGCGTCCATCGTAAACTTCAAACACAAACAACAAATGGTGAGTTTTGAAATCATGTAACAATATAAGATAAGCGAGGATAATACACAAGTAGTCAAATTGGCACAAGCATGATAAATATTCAAGAACATAATATCAAATGTTAATCTAAATGAATTGCAATAAAACAATCACAAAGATGAAATGTTATGCATGTCCTATACTCTACACTTCTTCATCATTTGGTACCATTCTATTATGAAGTTCTTGGTTAAGAGGCCTAATGCTATGCCACTACAGGAGTGGACTGACAATTCATGAATGGTCAAGTCCTCATAGATCATCTCAACTCAACCCGAGACACATATACATTATTATTGGGGTACTCATGTGTTGCACGATAGCTCCCGACTTTAGGGAATAACCCACTAATCCACATAGGAATTCCCCACTAGAGTTATCCTGACCTTAAGGATATTAGTCTTACCTTACATTTCGACCATAGCCCTTCTCGATCAAGCTCGTTCAATTGTACTTCCCTAAATCACTAGGTTTATCAGACCCTTCCTATAAGATGACAAAAAAATCCCCATTCCAAAACCTCTATCATCTAGCTCATACTTATTTGATTATCACAACTCAACAACTCTAAGTTTGAATTCACAATATTCATCAGAATTTACGTTTAGATAAATATTAGTCATTCCACGATAATCATGAGAATTTATATCATATTACATATATATTAGGTAGAATTTCAAATTTTATGATCACTACTTTATAGGACTCTAACTCGTGGCTTTCGGAAGACTCCACTCTTAATTTGTTTTTATTAATGCATGATAAATATATCTTTATGATTTGTTCAATTTTTTCTTTTATTAATACTGTTGATTTATATTTATTTGTTATAAGGATAGGACTCCGGTCCTCGTCAATATGTTAAGAGTATTGGTACCCAATCAAGTTTGACCAATAAAACACTACTAATAAAAAATGACAAATACGTTGTTATAAAATAAAAAAGAATGATAAGTATTTTTCTTTTTGCCTCTTGTACTTAAAAGAATGTATTTTTTATACTAGCATAAAAGTAAACATACGCCTATCTATCATCTTTTATAATTCAAGTATTATTATTCATTTTCTTAAAAATGAATTCCTCGTTGAGCCAAAAATAAAATGATCGAGTCATGGTTATTATTAAAAATATTATTAATCAACTTTAAATTATTTTATTTTCTCTTTCTCTCACGTGTTCCTAATAAATTAAATATCGTTTAATTTTTGAAGAATAAGTAATCACCTAAAAAATTGGGAAGTATTGTTATGAAAATAGGATTTTGAACCAATGAATTAGTTTTAAATTAATATGTTAATTTGACTTATCATGTGATCTTAAGTTGTTACAAAATAGAGAAATTCGTAGTCATATAATAAAAATGAGGGGTATTTGAAGTCCTAATCGTTGCTCATCAATTTTATCAATCCAAATATTTAGGGTCTGTTTGATTTTAATTTCAAAATCTCTATTATAGTTTTTAAAAATTTAAAAATAAAAAAATTTGTTTGGGTTACATATTTTTAAAAACTGATTTATAAAATTGTTTTTAATATTATAGTTTTTAAAATTAAAAAAGCAAAACATGTAAACAGTGTTTTGCTTTTGGTTTTTCCAATTTTAGAGTTTTAAAAAGAAAAGACACGGAAAAGTAATTTTCATTAATGGCATAATTGTAATTTTGTTGAACTTATAAAATATAAAAAAATTGCTCATTTCACTGTAGAGAGAAGCAAAAACCAGAGGCAGCCATGGAACCATTCGTGAATTTGAGCTTAAACCCTAAACTTGCAATTCAAACTCTAGCTCGTGATTCAATCAAGTTCATCCACTTCATTTCCTCTTCTTGATCATTGTTGTGTTCTCCATTCTCTCTTATAATTTCTTTGGTTAGTTTTTCTTTTCCTTTCTTTTGATTACCGTTTTTTGAATTTGGGTTTTAATTTGAATTTTATTTTTCGAATTAAGTTGGCTTCATTTGTTGATTTCCTTGGTTTCCTTTGTGTTTTGAATCATGATCTATTTGTAATCAAGTGAAACCTCAATGGTTCCATGGCTAACCAAAATGTAAGATTCTCAAGTGAAATCTCAGTAACTGTAGTACCCAAATAAAGCCAAATAATTAGAGCAAGTTGTTGTGCAGCTTATTATATAGATTAAGATACAAAATCAAATAACTGTGGAGGAATCAAATTCAAATGTTTGCTACTATGTCTAATTGCTACTTATGACTCAAATGAAAGGCTTTCATAAAAAATCTCGTAGACTCGAGAATGGTATTTTCATTCTGTACATGTCAAATCATGAATTAGCAATTGCAGCCAATCTCAACATACTATACTATGTGTCTAATTGAAAGCTGGACATCTATGGGTAGCCGAATATTAGGACTCAAATAATCTTCAATTCAACATTAAAATTCAGATTAAATTAGGGAGGAGTCCCTAGTCATTAAGGAGGCTACTTTAACTATATAGAGACAATGAGGGATCTTAACAAAATATAATGAAAGAATAGGTGTCAACAGATTGAAGAACTGTTAAAGGATGGTGTCACTGTTATGAATGGAAACAAGAGATCAAAATCATGTGCAATTTTAGTTCATTAAACAGAAATGCAGCCAATAGTAAGCACCAAATAACAACATAATTTGTATACTATCAAATAACCTTGCATTCTACTAAAACTCTATACTGGTTAATAAGAAAATACTACAAATTTGAGGGGTGAGGGAGTAGACAATTCATGAATGAGTACTAGTTGAATAAAAGCATGAAATTTATAATGTAGAAAAATAAAAACTACTTGGATTCCTCTGATTTATATATCATGTTCCTTGGTTGTTAACCCCTAACATCAGTCTAATAAATAGATCAGTTTCTCATATGGTTGCATGAAGAGTTATATCAATTTATAGTATATGACACATACATCAGAAGGACCTCCCAACAATTTGGCCGCTTTTGTTATAGCTTCATAACATCGATACATATTGTTTACTAAACAGGTTGGAGAATTAAAAAAAAAAAAAAAAACATGAAGAATTCAAGCTTTCGTTCGCAATTCCTTACGACTTCCTCCTCTTCCGCCACACATGATGCACCCCCAGCTGCGCCTGCAGCCGCTGCTGCGCTTACCTCTGTTGCACAGGTAACCTAGCTACTTACCAAGTTATAGATTATGAATTTTTTTTATCAACTCATTGACTGAGTGATTGAATTGTTTATAGATGGCAATTAATGTTGACAGTCTTGAATCAAAGCTTTGGCCTGACTTTGTAACTAAAGCTTTTATTGATATTATGGTTGACGAAGTTACAAAAGGAAATATGCCAAATGGTGTATTTCATGCTAGAACATGGAACTCAATGACTACTAGGCTGAATTCTATAACTAATCGTTCCTTTAAAATGGATCAACTAAAGGCAAAAATGCACCGGCTACGAGCCATGTATCGCGAGTTCTATTCACTTTTGCAGAACACTGGATTTGGGTGGAATGCAGAAACCAACACTGTTACAGCAAGTGAAGAGGTCTGGCGAAATTATCTTCAGGTACTATTTAATAATCAATGCTCACTGATTTGATTATGTTTGTTCAATAATTATTACTATTTTCATTCCATAAACAATAAAAAGCAGAACAAATATTTGAATGGAAGGTTGATGTGTTTTTATGGCTGGTTTTGTGGCTGTTCTGGTGGGAAGTATGGTGCAAAGATGCATCCTGGTATGCATTTTCTCCTTAAGAATTTGCACGCAGCACATAGAGAATTGTAAGAGCTGGATGATGCAATTTTTATTTAATTTCCTGCCTTTCAAATACTATATTCATTCAGATCTTCACACTTCATCATA
>NC_021161.2:30460482-30491593 GCF_000331145.2 Cicer arietinum
CAAATTTATACAACAATTTTTAAAAACTAAAATGTAAAAGTGTTTCAAACAGGCCCTTATTCTGTTTACGAAACCAACCAAAAGATACTATTGGTTTAAATTAAACTATTCCCCGTGAAGAAGAATTGATTTATCACTATTGTTATTGAGCGATTTGGAATATTTGTAAAAAACGTATCAAGTTTTGGTGCGGTTGTAGGGGTTATTGATTAATTTTCAAAAAGGCCAAAAAAGTCGTACTTAGGAGATTTATATTATGTGCTATTGTTGGATTCATTTTCATGAGGGAGAGGACCCCATGTGGGCACTACCAACTTCATTGCACACCTCGAGCCTAACTACGTCATAGAGACACTTAAAGGAGAATCAACCAAGAGAAGTAACAAGCAACATACAAACAACACACCGAGCTGAAACTGATTTGACCAGACCACCCTATAAACCTTTATCGGTTTCAACACAGGTTCGACCTCTTGTACATAGAAAACACATGAATAATCTGAGATCTTACCCACAAACCACTTCCACGATGATAATTTTATTGTATCCATCAATTGATCATTAGTCGTCGCCTTTCTAGAGAAAATAGAATCTTTTTTGGATTTCCAAATGGATTGTACAATCAAATTTCAAACCAGATTCAAACCTAGCCAAACACTGACCCTACCATTAAGAGCCTCAAAAATTGCTAAACGACAGAGCAAATATGGATTTATCACTAAGCCTAAACTCTAAACCCTAAAACTCATATACCACACATGGAGGACAAACTCATATGTGATGAACAAATGACTAGTCGACTCGATGGATACACCACAAAACACACAAAATGTTACACTAGACTCAACAATTATCCCTCTCCCCCCTAAAAAGAGTTTGATTATTCGGAACCTTATATAGAAGTAAATGTCAAGAAAAGACAATTATCATAGAAGGTTCCCAAACTTTCCAAACCTTTTCCAAGATCTAGACATTTTCTTTTAAGCGATCTCCCCGAACCTAAGAGGCTACCATAAGTAAATAGTATTCAATATAACCAAGTAAACCCTTTAGTTATCTGACTTCCAAGACCAATACTCATTCGCAATTGAGAGAGTGATCCTAGTCATAACCATGACTAAATTGAGCACAAGATTCTACTCCCAAACAATCAAACCTCGGCTCCACCTAAGCTTCTAAACCCAATAATTCCACTCCCAATGACCTATATTACCAACCATCCAACCACACTGATCAGAAACCTGAAAATGCCTATAGAATTGGATTGTCAGAGGAAATGAACCCAACCAGAGATTGTCCCAAAATGAAGTGGTAATATCGTTATAGGTCACCTTAATCATCCCTCTAAAAACCAATTAGAGGTACAAATAGGGCTCAATCCATGCAACGAGATATCTTTCCACCAAGCTAAAATCAATCGAAAATCATAGGGAGCCTACCCTAAAGAAACAATGATTCTTCAGCACCATACCTAGCAAAAATAATATATGGCAACAAAGTCGGGCCCCTAAAAGGATCCTCCAATGCCACTTACCTAAAAGGAACAAGTTAACAATACAAAGATCCATAACTCCTAGACCTTCTTTTACTTTTAGGCTTACAAACCTCCGACCACTAAACCTAGAACATTTTGCTATCCTCCTTAGAACTACCGCAAAGGAAGCGTCTATGTAGTGTGACGACCCATTTCCACTATTTAACGAGCATTTTCATGAGTGAGAGGTAGAAGACGTGGATAGAGTTGAGCACATTAATAATGACACCCACACATTTAATGTAATTGCTCCACACACTTATCAAAGTTCACGTTCAACATCAATTTATTAGTTGAATGCATTAGCATACAACACGAGTACACTCCATTAGAACTAAAACAAGATACTAGCATGTAGGGTGTTACTCAAGGCAACATGTAAAGAACACAACCATCTACCAAGAGCAGTTGCAATTAATGCATGGTTGGCTACTCATATCATATGTACCTTGCTAATAGTACCCTTACTGTATATAAATCTTCTCATGACATTGAAAACTCTAAACTCCATCCAACTCACCTGATCAGCCACGATCATACTTTAAATCTCTATGTGTTTTATTATGAAACCGATTCTCAAATTTCCTGATCAAGCTTGAAGCCCTGCAAAACAGGCTTTTGTGAGGCTATTGCTTAATTGAATACATTCAGAAAGACGTCATACAAGGATATCACTATGATCACACAACTTCTAAGTGATAACCTCGCCCTTTGAACCTCTAAAATGCATCCATGATTTTTGAATTTTTCAATCAACTCATATAATGTATTCGACATCTCTTAATTAGCTTTATTTTACTAATCTTATCCCACTTATTTATTAATTTAGATTTATATTTTACTTAGATTTCATGATGATGGTGCAAATGAAATTAAATAAGTTAGCCACACCTAAAGTCAATGAAGAACAACAATAAATATACTATTAATTAGTTATTAAACTTCCATTTTGGGATAAGGCGATGATTGATAATGTTTGACGCTACAATGATTTAGGCATTCATGGTATATTTTATGAACTTTGATTTTAGATGCGCTGGACATATTTGGTTAACAATTAATGATATAAATGATTAAGTTGCTACCATCATTGTCATTAGCTATGATCTTATCTTATCTTATGGACACAAATGCAATGATGTAGTATTCAAATCTAACTAGAATGTGTGATACCTGCCAAAACTGAACCAAAGAAACAAACATAATTAGAGGCAAACTGAAACGAATGACAAACAAAATCATAGGAAAATAGAACTAAAATCCTACCAGAACCAAAGGCAAGCAGTGAAGTAGAAATATCAATCACAATGAAAGGAGTTTAAATTGCGATGCCTTTTTAAAATTTTAATTCCCGCTTTTAATTTAGACTACTCACGATTAATCTTGGTTACACATAAAAATCTAAAACATTTTGGGTTAGTTAAAAATGAATAAAGCAGATTATTTTGAGGTGATATGTGATAGTGAGTGGGAAATAAATAAGTATAGAGACAAGGAGATCACACAAGGATGTATCCTGGTTCACCTAAGGTGGACTATGTGCAGTCCTCACAATTTGAGTTTTTCCCACTAATGCGTTTGGCACAAGAACGTTATTGCTTTCACACTATCTTCTTGATCACTCTTGATCAGTTACAGAATTCACCTTTCAACCATAAAAAGATTTTTACAAGTTACCTTTTAATCACTCAAATTATTTTTACAACATACTCAATTTATCTTAAGAGATAGACTTGAGTTTTAAATGATGTGTATAATAAAAGGTTTTAGGATTAGAATCTACTTAACAGTTGTTTGAGATTGATTATAAGCAATAACTCAATAAAAAAATCGTAGAATATAGTAAGAGAAGACTAGAGTTTTGCTTGAGTGAAGATTTTTGCTGCTTGAGTATTATTGTTTGAGTATTGTAATGATTGCACAAAAAATTCTTTCTATTGTCTTCACCTTGATATTCCTTTTATATACATGGAGATAGTAAGAAAAGACTCATTATAGCCATTACAAATCTTGAGGAAAACGTCTATTCAGAGTGAGATCTAATAGACATGTGTGTTATTCAATTGATAATGTTCTTCTTCGATACCAGAACATTTTTGTTCTTGTGTTGAATGTAAAACGTGGATGAGTGATTGAGTAGACGTTTAGTGTCAGTCCTTTGTCTTAGAAGCATGTTTAACTTTTTGCAAAAAGTGAAGCAACAAAGTAGTTTTGTCCTTGCTCACATCTCATCAATTTGGAGATTGGTCTAAAGTTTGTTTTGCTTCTTTGGGCCTTCAGCTTGAGTTCTGGGCTTGTTGTTTTTAGTAATCTTGATATTCTTTTATCTTTAGGTTTGGATTCTGGAGAATGATTTATTTCAATTATATCCTTAAAATAAAATAACCAGAATGATCTTTTATAAAACTATATTGTTTCTTGATAAACCATAATGATTCTTGATAGGCGAGAATGATCCTTGATAAACTAGTATGGTTCTTGATAAACCAAAATGATCTTGTAATCAATCTCCAATTTAGTTAAAGCCTGATATTATTTAATTTATATAATGGTGAGATTATTGATTTTTTTATGAATGTATTTGATCACCTATCTTTGAATAAATCACTCAAAAACACAAGTTAAATAGCAACATAATCAGAATCAAGATTAATGATTAATTAACATGTTTTTTATCTTCAAAATATTTGATTTGGGATTTTGTCTCAACAAACAGAACTAGTGGCTAACAAAACAAGATGCACCCAGATACTAGAGGCAAACAGGAACAAGAGGCAACAGATGCAAATCGGAGCTAGAGGTAAACAAAACCAGAGGCAAACCAAAACTAGAGGCAAACAAGAACTAGAGGCAACCACGAACCAGAGGTAGCCACAAACCAGAGACAAACAGAGCCAGATGCAAACATGAAAAAAGCTATCACATTAACTTAATACAAAGTTTAGGCTTTCACTAACTAATAAGCACCATTTTGATCGACTATTTATAAGTTCTATTCAAGGAAACTTTTTAACTACATTATGTTGAGCTTATATGTCTTAAGACCCTTTAAACTATTTAATTTTATTCGGTTAATCATAATTCTTAGTAATGCGTGTTGTTTATTTACTTCATTCAAAGATAGACAATTTTTGAGACAACGTCCACATGAATTTTAACATGCTTTATGAATATACAAACAACCCAAAATAAGACTTCTGTAAAACCCAAACATATTGACCTTGTCTCGATGCATTTCTATCATTAATAGCAATCGTTCTAAATCCAGAAGAAAAACATATAGAACATAATATAATAAAATGAAATAATTAGTTTTCAATCAATAAAGTGTTACAATTTAAAAACAAGAATTTCAACTTTAACTATATATGTCAACAATAATTCTAATAAAGTCTTACAATATATAAACAACAATTTCTTTCTCAATAATAATTCTAATGTATATGGTCTTCAAAATCATGTATTGAGGTTAAAAATGGGAGTACCAGCCATGTTGTTGAGTAATATAAATCAAGCTGATGGGTTATGCTTCGGAAATCGGCTTATTATCACTAAAATGGTAATGATTCAAACATTACATCAAATGTAGTTTGTAGAGAAGTATTTCAAAATGTCAAATAGGTTATTGTATAATTTTTATGTTTATTTTATATGATTTTTGTTCTCTTTTGTATTACACTTGATAACTTATATTTCATTATTTTTTTATAGATCTGAATAGCAGATTATTTTTAACATTTGTGCCTCATACTAGTGCACGTCTATTATATAGTAAAGTTTCATATTTTTTAATAGCAAATTATTTTTAACATTTGTGCATCACACTGGTGCACGTCTAGTATATAGTAAAGTTTTATATTTTTAATAGGAACTTTGAAACATTCTTATGTTATATATGTAATTCAACTTTGTATTATTTCAATACTATTTCAATACGTAATTTATGTGCATAGCATGAATTCAAATTTTAGTCCATATAGAAATAATATTAGTTATATATTTTTTTTCGTTGATAACTAAGGATTCGATTGTTACACAATATTATTTATAACAATTATGGTTATAATCAAAATTCAAATTATTGTAGTTGAAATAGAACAAACAAAATAAAATAAAAAAGCCTAATAATTAATTAATTTGAATACTATATTCAATAATGTATGGCACGCCAGTGAAAGGCAAACATGTGCTGACATTAAACGACGGTTCAACAGTGAGTCTAGCAGCTCCATCCTTTGTAATGACACTTTTTTGTCAATTTAACTCTTGTTGCAGCAATGGCACCAAGTCAATGTTGTTAAACTCACCTAGATTGTTACTAGCCTCAAACAATTTAATTAACATGCAGCAATAGAAGCACTGCAATACCACAAACACAAATCGAATTATCAATATAATCCCAAAGCAAACCTCTACCCCAGGTTACAACTCATCTTTGGTAACTCTATCGGTGTTCCAGCTTCACCCAACCATTCTTAGGTGGGATCCACATAATAAGAGCTATGGTTTTCATAACACTATATACACCACACACCTCTTTTATCTCCTTAATATAATTATTCGCAACAATATTAATATGATACCATAAACCAACGATAAAAAGTTTTTCATACATGGTCAAAAATAATTAAATTAATATCTTTAGAATAAAACTCCACGGTTGGCGGGTTTAGAAGAAATATATAAATTAGCAACGGGTGTGAAAAAAACAGAGGACATATGCTTTGTAGAAGCTTCTTCTAGTTGATATTCTAGGGGATTGTTTCTAGTCTTTATGAAGATAGTATCAAGATATCGTGTGCATCCAATAGTTTAATGTCGGAGAAGTCTATATTTGAAAAAAAATAGTAGGAAGAAGTCTTATTTTGTAATATACTTTACACAAATTGATATGAATAAGGAAAACTAGAACCAAACCACAACAGTAGCACATGAGCAAGGTCACTTGGCACACAATCCATCCATCAAGGAAATTAGGAGGAGCATGAGAGAGAAGTTCCCTAATAGAAAATATTATAAGGTCTTTATTAAATAGATCATGGAATGGCAATCAGGGGAGGAAATGAATGGATGATGAAATCACTCTCTCTCTCCATTTGAGCCTTCTTAGCTTTTTGTATTTCGTCGATTGTATTTCAATTTCTCTAAAGTAAATTGTACTATTGCTTATAAAATTTAGTACCATTTATCATTGATGATTCTCTTGTTTTACTTTCCTCAAAATCAAATCATAACATTTGGTGATTTCATTTTCCTACTCATGGTTGATAACACTCGGATGAAAGGGTTGGAAGCTAGTATCAAGGAGATTAACGCTACTTTGCAGCAATTTCATGACGAATTTGACAAACGACGCAATGAGTATATGCATTCGCGACACCTTCACCAAGCACATCTCGACCGTGTGGAGAACCAAATTACTTTATTGCATGTTTCTTAGCCCTCTTGCGGTGAGTCTCGTTCCTAAAACTCCTCACCACTGCCATTTTAGGTGTGTAATATTAAGCTTGATTTTCCCATATTTAATGGATTTTAAGTCAGAGATTTGGATTTTCAAGGCTGAACAATTATTTGATTATTACTCCATATCTTATAATCAACATCTTATTATTGTTGTGGTACATAAGGAGAAGAATGTTGTTCCTTGGTTCCAAATGCTATATCGGAATCATCCATTTCAATCATGGGCTCTGTTCACGCATGCTTTAGAAATGGAATTTGGACCCTATGAGTTTGAATCCCCACGCCTTGCACTTTTTAAACTTACCAAAACCCACCGTCGCCGTTTATTACACCGCCTTCACCGTCTTGGCCAATAAAGTCGATGGTCTTAGCCCTAAAGTCACCCTTGACCATTTTATCAGTGGATTACACCATAATATTAAACGTGAAGTCATTGCTCAATCACCAATTACACTATTCAAAGCCATAGCACTAACAAAACTATTCGAAGAAAAATACCTTTTCCTCACGCTTAAGCCTATAGAAGCCTCATCAAAAAACATACCATTTCTCCAAATCCACAAAACCCTAAACCTTACCTCCCTTACTACCAAACCATATCTCAAAACCTACAAACACACCACCCAAATCCAACCCTGTCAAACAAATACTCAAGCTGAAATGCAACTACGTCGCAATAAGGGTTTAAGCTACAATTCTGATGATAAATTTTCCCTCGCACAAATTTCTGAATCGACATTTTCTTTTACTTCAAATTGATGTGTCTGAGGAACCGTCTCAATTAACCGACCCACCTAATTTAACAATGCCAGAATTAAACCTAGTAGGGGATTTTGAACACCATCATTCCATGAAGGCTTTAAATATGTCCCTTGGTGCATGTACCATGTGTTTTCAAGGCAATATTCAAGGTATTAAGGTCAACATCCTATTGGATAGTGGAAGCATCCTGTTCACGCGTGCTTTAGAAATGGAATTTGGACCCTCTAGGTATAAATCCCCATGGTTGATTGACTTTAAAAATACAGTGATTTTTCATCGTTAAAGGCTGACTATACCAGTCATAAAATAGTTGAAACTTTTCTTCACCACATCGTTAAATTGCATGGGTTTCCGAGAAGCATGGTATCAGACAGGGATAAGGTTTTCACTAGTTCTATTTAGCAGAATTTATTCAAACTAAGTGGTACCACACTCTCTATGAGCTCGACTTATCATCCTCAATCGGATGGTCAAACCAAAGTTGTTAATAAATGCCTTGAGATGTATTTAAGATGTTTTGTAGGGCAGGTTCCTTCTAAATGGTCTAAGTTGTTATATTGGACTGAGTTTTGGTATAACTTTCCTTCCAAACTAGCATTGGCATGATACCATTTAAAGCCGTATATAGTCGTGACCCACCTACTTTGTTCTTGTATAATTTTGCAATCATTTAGCCCTATACACTCCAAACATTGTTGACCGAAAGAGATACAACATTGCAGCTACTTAAAAGTAACCTTATGCTTTCTCAATAGAAGATGAAACATTTTGTTGATACCAAGAGAAGATAGCTAGAGTTTAATGTGGGTGACATGGTTCTAGTTAAACTCCAACCTTATCAAAAGCACTCAGTGTCACTGCATTAGAACCAAAAGATGGGGTTACATTACTTTGAACCATTTCCCGTCATCGAGAAAATTGGCGATGTGGCATATATAGTGTCACTTCCTACATCAGCAAAGATTCATCCACTGTTTCACATTGCTAAACTGAATTTATTGTTGGTGATTCTCTTGTTCTGCTTTCCTCAAAATTGAATCATAACACAGATTTTATGAGAAGTGATCATAGCATTTGGGCACATGATTCTAGCATTTTAGTTTGGTATTTTAAAAGCTTTGTATAGCTTAGAATAATATTTTTAGCTTGTTTCTAAACTTTGGGTTGAATTTAAATTATAATTTTATTATTGGTATTTTGACTCTTTCTTGCTCTGTAGGTCATAACTTGAGCTCTGGATATCGGATTGGCGCATATGAGCAGGTGTTGGAATGCTAAAAATCAGAGCTACAACTTTTCTTTTGGAACAAAAGCCTAACGCCGAACTTTACTGTGCCTAAATTGCAAATTTTGTAATCTAGACTTTTGTAATAATTTTAAATAGGGGGGTCACTTGTTTTTTTAAACCCTAAACCCTAAAGCCCAATATCAAGTACTATATATTGGCAGTTTTTTTTCTTTTATAAACACGGAAAAATTAGAATTTAGATTGCTACAAAAAGAAAACAGTTTTTATTTTAATTTCATGGAAGGCTAATTTTATAAGATTAATCCACGAGTTTAGAGTTTCATCAACACCTTGAGATTCAGGTTACACTGTCAATTTCGATTCATGATTCTATTCTTGTTTATTTGATTATATTGATATTTTGATTGCTTAAATGGAATTTCAATAGGATTGATTAAATTTTTTTGATAGAATTTAGTTTCAGTTTCTAATTTAATTGAATTATAATTTTGCGACGTTTGATCGTTAATTGTAATATTTTGATGATTGTGTGCTTAATCCAATCAAAGAAATCAAATTCACATATGGTTGATTACGCTTATTTGATCAATTCTATACTCAAATAAGAATAGAATCACAAATTAGAAATTAAACTCATTGATAGAATTTGTGATAGGTCTCAAACTCAAATAAGTGGATTAATCGTTTTGCTCTTCTGTTAAATCAAAAATCTAAAAAACCTTCTTTTTTTTAAATTTCAACTTTAAATTTGGTTATTATTATTATACCATAAGTCCTTGCGGAACGATTCGAGTTATTACCTCTATTTACATTTTATTAATTGTATTTGACCTGTGTGCGATAGCGGATCAAATTGGCGTCGCTGCCAAGGACTCTCTGATAACAATATTAACCCTGTTTTCAGGCAACTTTCTCGGATTGCTCTGAAATTCGCCAGAAATCTCACAAAGGTTAATGACTTATTTCAAATGATACACAATTTAGCATTTTAATCCAATTTATTTTATCAAGAATGCAACATTATCTAATCATGTCAGTCCAAACAAACTCTCAACATTTACAACCATAAAATTTGATGAAAAAGCATGCAGTGCAATGTCCATTTTTATTTATTTATTTATTTTTTGTCTTTTTTTTTTTACTTTTTTTATTTTTTATTTTTTGAAATATAACAAATCCTAAATAATACCCCTACACTTAAATTACACATTGTCCTCAATGAAAGTAACAAGTATAAAACAAGAGTATGGAAAGGAAGCTCTCGATTCAAACTTCAGTGTAGGTGGGCTTTTCTAAGGAAAGTTCTTCTATGGTAGCATCTACAACCACATAGATCTCATGGAATAGCTTGAGACGTTGTCTATTTACTTTGAATACTTTCTCAATGTTTTCACTTTTTATTTCCAATGCACCATGAGGAAAAATGTTAGTAACAACAAAGAGCCAATCCATTTCGATCGAAGTTTCCCAGCCATAATTTTCAGACGGAAGTTGAACAATAAAAATTTTTAGCCAATGAAAAATTCCTTCCTAGAAATCATGTTATCATGAAAGTACTTACTTTTCTCCTTATAGATCTTAGAGTTCTCGTAAGCTTCAAGTCTAAGCTCTTCAAGTTGTTGCAATTGAAACTTTCTCTTTAAACCTAATTTCTCCATCTCAAGGTTACAAGCCTTGACCGCCCAAAAAGCACGGTGCTCTATTTCCACTGGGAAGTGGCATGCGTTACCAAACACAAATCAATAAGGGGACATCCCTATTGGTGTTTTGTAGGCTGTTCTATGAGCCCAAAGAGCTTCTTCAAGTCAGTGGCTCCAATCATTCTTGTTTGGCTACACCATCTTTTATAAAGATCTGTTTGATTTCTCTGTTTCAGATTTCAGCTTGCCCATTAGTCTCAGGATGATAAGGTGTAGAAACTATGTGCACAACCCCATACTTCTGAAGAAAGGTGTCCATGGTGCGGTTGCAAAAATGAGTGCCTTGATCCCTTATGATGGCCTAGGGTATTCAAAACCTGCAAAAAATATTTGATTTGTGTATTTGTGTTCAGGACGCATCTACAAGAAAGACTCCAGAAAATAGATAATTAACTAAATCAGCAAACCAAGGAGTTACCTCACGCAATTGTAGCAGTTTTTCATCAGAGAAGTCATCTTGAATGTGGGATGAGATCTGCATCCATTTCTATTATGCTCAAATGATCTGCCACCAAATTTTCAGCTCCACTCTTATCTTTAATCTCTAAATCAAATTCTTAGAGTAACAACATCCACCAGATCAATCTCGGTTTTGCTTCTGGTTTTTAAGCAAGAACTTCAAAGCTGCATGGTCAGTAAAAAAAACTACCTTCAAACCTAGCAAATATGATCTAAACTTATCAAGTGCAAAAACAATAGCTAAAAGTTCCTTTTCGGTGGTAGTATAATTAGCCTGGACATAATCTAAAGTCCTAGAAGCATAATAAATAACATGGGCAGCAATACCAACCCTTTTTGCAAGGACTGCACCCACTGCATAGTTAGATGCATCACACATAATTTCAAAAGGGAGAGCCCAATTGGGTGGCTGAACTATGGGAGTAGAGGTTAGTGTTGCCTTTAAGAAATCAAACGCCTTCTTGAATTTGTCATCAAAGGTGAAACAAACATCTTTTTGCAGCAAATTTGACAGCGGAAGAGCTATCTTGCTGAAATCCTTGATAAAACGCCTATAGAAACCTGCATGCCCAAGAAAAGAATGAATCTAGCGGATGCAAGATGGGTAAGGCAAATTAGAAATCACATTAACCATGGCAGGATCCACTTCTATCCTATTTTTATGGATCACATGTCCCAAAACTATGACTTGTTCAATCATAAAATGAAATTTTTCATAATTCAACACAAGGTTAGTTTCAATACATCTATGCAAAACTCTATCTAAACTGTTCAAGCATTCATCAAATGAGGAACGTTACACAGTAAAATCATCCATGAAAACTTCAACACAATTTTCTATCAAGTCAGATAAAATACTAATCATGCAGCGTAGGAAAGTGCCAAGAGCATTGCATAGGGAAAAGGGAATCCTCAGATAGGCAAATGTTTCAAAAGGGAAAGTGAACGTGGTATTTTCTTGGTTCTCTAGTTCAATATGAATATGAAAATAACCAGAAAAACCATCAAGAAAACAATAATGTGACTTACTAGCCAATTGTTCAAGCATTTGATCAATGAATGGTAAAGGTAAATGATCCTTTCTAGTTATCTGGTTTAGTCTCTTGTAATTGATGCATACCCTCCAACTGTTCTGCACTTGTGTGGGGATAAGTTCATTATTTTCACTTTTGACCACTGTGAGTCTATTTTTTTTAGGGACTACCTGCACCGAACTCACCCATTGACTATCAGAGATAGGGTATATAATGCCTGCTTGCAAGAGCTTTTTCATTTCCTTTTTTATAACATCCAAAATTAATGGGTTAAGCCGCCTTTGGGGATGTCTGACTGACTTTACCCCATCCTCGCGCAGTATCCTATGAATACAAATGGATGAGCTAATACAAGGAATATCAGCCAAGGTCCATCTGATTACCTTCCTGTGTTTTCTCAAAATCTGTAACAACTTCTTTTCTTGTGCATCTTCAAATTTGGCTAAAATAATCATAGGTAACTTGCCATTTCCTTCTAAATATGCATATTTCAAATTTTCAGGAAGTGTTTTAAGCTCTATAGTCGATGGTTGTTCAATGGAGGGAACAGCACCAGTGGTCGAAGCTTAGTCTGCAAAATCAATTTTGTTAGTAGAAATATCAATATTAGCACAATGATCAACCTTTAAGGCAACTTCGATCTTAGCACACACATAGCACAATTGAGTATCTGTACATAATTCACAAGTATAAGTATCATCAAAACCAGACAATGAAGGAAAATCAGTAGCAAACATATCGAGGTAAGTGTCATCAACCAAATCAACAAGCAATTCAATTAGAAAAATAGAATGCTATTCCATGGGGTGTATCATAATATCAAAGATGTTAAATTTTACAATGCTATAACCAAATTCCATTGATAGAGTTCCAGCATGCACATCAATTTTTGCTCTAACAGTTTCAAGAATGGTCTGCCTAGGATGATAGGCGCCCTGTTGGACTTATTCTCTCCCTCCATGTCCAGATTGTAAAAATCTCCATGAAATATCAATTCATTAACTCGAAAAAATACATCCTCCACAAGTCCAGCAGGACAAGCATTGCTCCTGTTCACCAATTGAATGGTAACAATATACTCTATAAAGGTCCAAGAGCAAGAGAGTTAAAAATAGATGTAGGAATAACATTAATGGAAGCTCCTAAGTCTAACAAAGGATTTTCAAATAGACTATTGCCTATGGTACATGGAATGGAAAAAGTTCCTGGAGCTTTACATTTCTGAGACATGGACTGAATAAGGGCTGAAACATTTCCAATTTACTCTTTCATTACCTTTTAACCTTCTCTTGTATGTGCACAAATCCTTTAGAAATTTTTCATTTCTTGGAATTTGTTTAATTGGTTCAAGGAGGGGAATGTTCACTTCCACCTTCCTAAATGTATCAAGGATCTCGTTGTCCTTATCTGCCTCGTCCATTTTCTTAGTCTCCACTGCCCTTTGAGAAAAAGGAAGTGGCATATTTTGCTCAACATCAACAATTTTAGGTATCAAAGTGTCCTCAGTAACCTTGTTATTTTTCACTGCAGTTTCAGGTACCTTTGGTATTTCAACAGCTTTCCCAGACCTTAATGCATTTGCATTGACATTGGGAGCATTTGGATTTACCATTGATTGTGCATGCAATTGATTTGACCCCTGACTATGCAATTGATTAATTGAAGTGGCTAGCTGACCCTTTGTTTCAGAATTTTGAATGGTGGAATAAATTCTTTGTTGAAATTGGAGATTCTCGATGACCATCTGCTTAACGAGGTCATATAATGAAGGTGCATTGTTTTGCTGTTGAGGAATATTTTGTTGTTGTTGCTGTTTAGGTTGCTGTTGTGCAGTTGAATTCCCCCATCTCAGGTTGCGATGGTTTCTCCAACCAAGATTGTACCTGTTAGATGACATATCATAGTTGGCTTATGGATTGTATATATTTGGTGCATATGCTTGAGGAGCATCAACAATTGGATCTTCTTGCAATATAAGACATGAATCTGTAGGATGCTCTGAAGAAGTGCAAATACCACAGACCAATGCTTGCGTTTTACCTATTGCCAATTTTTTAAGCTCATCAAGTTTGCCTTCTAAATTCTTCTGGGAAGAAGGCTGAATTTCATTCACACCCCTTGTCAACACTACTAAATTGCTTCTAGTTGTAAACTGTTGAGAATTAATGGACATGTTCTCAGTCAAAGCCTTTGCCGCTTCTGGGGTCTTGTCGACAAGTGCTTCCCCACCAGCAGCATCAAAATGCTTCTATCCATAGGTGGCAAGCCTTCATAGAAATACTGGATGAACAATTGTTCAGAAATCTGGTGATGAGGATAGCTAGAAACTAATTTCTTGAATCTATCTCAATACTCATGTAATGATTCCATGTCAATCTGTCTGATGCCACATATTTCTTTTTCTCATTGAAGCAGCTCTTGAGGCAGGGAATAATTTTTCTAGAAACAATATCTTGAGATCATTCCAACTTGTAATAGAACCTGGTCCATGGTAGCATCTTGGAGTGAAAATGGGAAGACTCTCAGCTTAATGTGGTCTTCTGTGACTCCTTGAGGCTTCATGGTAGAACACACAACATTGAATTCCTTCAAGTGTTTGTGGGGATTCTCACCTGCAAGACCATTAAACTTTGTAAGCAAGTGTATTATACCAGATTTAAGTTCAAATGGTACAGTAACTTCAGGATATGTGATACACAATGCATTATAATTGACATTAGGTGCAGCAAGTTGTCTTAAGGTTCTATTATTCGCATCAACCATATTTTGCAGCAAGTTGTAACTTACATTATCTGACTTTGACTCGTTAACACTAGCATCTCTATTAAGTCTACAACGTAAATGAATTGTCCTATTCGTTGATTTTTTTTCTTCTGATTTTTTGACGAATTTTCGGGGCAATCCAAGACAGTCTCCTGAAAACCGGGTTTTTTTTTACTAGCAACGTGCCTAGTAGCTCGCAAACAAGCCTATTCGACCTATAGAGAAACAAAACACGAAGAACAATTGTCAGGGTGGTTAGCAATACTCTAAAACTGGTTAATATTGGTTAATATTGTTAACATAGAGTTCCCGGCAACGACGCCAATTTGATCTGATGTCGCACACAAGTCAAATACAATTGATAAAATGTAAATTACTAGATAATCACACAAAATAAGGCACAAGATATTCAATGTTCTTCTCTCACTACTTCCTTGTACATAAGGTCTTAAGGATGAGAAGAAGCCATTGATATCTAGGGTTTGCACATAGTGAACCCCTGGATGCATTTTTGTGAATCTCCTTGTATAATTCATCTTGTTGATTGTAGATCACATATGTATAGAACATAAGATTTTGGAACTTTTCAACATTGAAGTTGATTAGTTCATGTTTTAAGAAGATCTTACAATCTTTATGAAAGTACAATGTAAGAAGATGATTATTTTGGAAGAAGAAGACTCAATAAAGAACGAGAGATTGAACTGGTTTTTCCTATAGGGTTTCAAGTTTAAAACTTTTGGATGTAAAGGGATTTGGGGTGATAGAAAAAGGTTATTTTTGAAAATAATACTAGAGAAGAAAAGTTTAAATAAGCAAAGAAATCAACTCATTGCTTTTAACGAAAGATACACTAAGAATAATTTGCAAAAAGACCACATCCGATAAGATTAAAGACAAGACATCATGGAGCCATATAGAGGATATGTAACATATGAGCAAGAAGGGACTACACAAACATAGATAAACTAAAAAAGAAAATAAAAACTTGCAAAATGGAGAAAAACTGTTTCCGAGACACAAATGAAAAAGGGATGAGATAAACAAGAAAAAACATACAACGTAAGAAAAACAAGTATAAAAAAAAAATAATGAAATAAATCAGGTAAGACAAATAAGAATGATTTAGCAAGTATGTTGCTACTTTTTTCTTACTATAGTTTACTAAAGCTTTTCTATCAAATGATCTTCTATCAGGATGCAAAGTTGGCTTGGTTCTGATCATAAGAGATTTTTGGTCTTTCAATTGTAGTTTAGGCTTCTTAGAAAATAATCTTGTTTCAAAATTATTGCATATGTATCATTTATGATTCATATCAGATAGGGACATTTGACCCATCAGAAGAATGAACTTTCATCTTAGTCCATCATGCTACTTCTTCCAATAGTATGATGATCAGATGATTGATTCCAATTGATCTACCCAACATGGTTGGATGTTATGTTCATTTTAACCAAGGACGGTTGAGTGTATCCTCCGACCTTTTTTTGTATGAAGAACTTCAACTTGTTACCAACAAACCTTCACAATTTGAGTTGTTGAGTGAGGGATTGTATTACTAACCATTTCTTCTAATTGATTACCTATACATTCAAACATTCATCATAGATCATTGAAGTTTTAATAGACTTATCCCCTTATGGTTAGTTTCATATTGTTCAAATACATTATAATGTTTTCATTGTTTTCTACGAACAATTTTATTGTATTACAAATAATTCTTCCTATCATCAGATAAATTTCAATATTAACATACAAACTCTTCTCATTGATTAATTTCTCTTCCTTATTGAAGCACTATAGTTTTGTCCATTTTGTCATTAAAATGTTTCAAAACTACTAGCAGAAAACATAATAAAATAAAAATAATTTTTAGAACATATTTAGGCAAATCTTTTAGAGACAAAGAAGAGAGTTTCAATCTACTATTGAAAACAAATCACTTGATGAAGTATTTTCTAAGATAATTTTAATCTAAGATAATATATCTCATGCAAATATGAATTTGGGATGTTTACCCTGTTTGAAGGACATAGTCAAAATCTTTTTACGTTTATGTTCTTCTCTTTGAGCATTAATTTACCTCAATATAGAGATTATTGTGTTCTACTCAAAATATAATTGAAGAGTGACTACAAAATAAAACACTTTTTCAAGAAATGACTTTGGTAAGGATCTGAAGTTGTCATTTGAGAAATAGACAATCAACTGATGCATTTTATTTATTGTCGTATAGCAATTTCAATATTCAACAATCAGTTTTACTCAATCAATGTTTTGAAGGAGATTTAAAAAGAGTTTTCAAAGAAGTTTGAATATAGGATTGAACAAACAAAAAAACACTAATGTATACCATATCACTGGTGTTTCCAACATTAATAGATCTTTACTCTTACATAGTAAAGTGCTCAATCAAGAGATCAAGCTCTTATATTCATTGAAGGTGCTAGAAAACACAAGAAAGGGGGTTTGAATTGTGTTTTTCCATTTATGAAAATTATTTGAGTTGCTTAACCAAAAGATATGTTCTCTATAAAATCATTAAGCTTACGATTATACAACAGGTTTAGTGAAAATTAAGTTGAATCATAAAAATCATATATTAGAATAACAAAAAGAGAGAGAAGGGACACAAGGATTTTTTTACTTGTTCACAACAGACTGTTGCTACATCCAGTCTTTCCCTTACAGGGAGATTTTGTCTTAGTACAGTCAAGAACTTAATCCACTATGAAAGGAATATCATAGTAATAATTACTCTTCATGTTTAGGCTTTGACTATTTTTCTTATGCCTCTATAGGTAATTATCATTAACATCCTTCTCAACTTTCTAGAAGACTACTGTAACACCCCGTTTTTCAAAGCGAGGGTATATTTTTTTTTTTAAAAGAAATTAAACTGAAACAGAGAAATAAACAAGAAAATGTCTTTGGATAAATAATTGAGTCATTATGATTTACAAGCAGTGGAAAAGTCACTCCAATTATAAATCCAAACCATTTACACAACAACAAAAGGTACATGTAACCCATTGAAAATAACATGTCAAGCTGACAATATTAGTATAGGTACAGTCTTCCATTTTAAAATAAATACAATACAAAAGAAAGACATCTGATCCCTCTATGTCAACCTAATCTGATCATATTTCAACACAACTAAACACCCTGGGTAATCTCCACGCGCCCCGTGAGATCCTCCTAACGTAGCTGCAGTCAAGCGTTCCCATCTCCATTCCCGTCCGTAGGGTACGAATCGGTAGGATCGTCCTGACTCTCATCTGAGGGCGAAGCCCAGATTTCCACAATAATTGTAAAGGTCACCAACCGAAAATAACAGATAACACATAACATTTAAGTTTTAAATGCACAAAATAACCTTTCAACTAAGCATGCACCTTAAAAGGATTTTCCATATGCTAAAAGTTCATATAATGCTTGTCAATTAACAATGAACTCAAAATGAAGTTCTCAAACCATTAAGTAATACATAACTGACCAAAGCATTGATAAATCAATTGAGAAATCGATTATCTAACTCAAAATAAGTACTTTTGCTGAGGAAATCGATTGCCAAATCGATTTGGTCAGTTCTGCTGAGTTTCTGCATGACCAAATCGATTTCTAAGTCGATTTTGTCAGTTCTGATGAGTCCCTGGGTTGCCAAATCGATTTCCAAATCGATTTCGGCAGTTTTGCTGAGTTCCTGCCTCTCTGCCAATCGATTTCCAAATCGATTTCTTAAAAGATTTTGAAAGATATATTTATACAATCGATTGGCAAATCGATTAGGTCAAAATGGTGAACTTCCTGCAACTCATCCAATCGATTGGGAAATCGATTTCCCTGATCGTTTTTCCAAAAATTCATGCATTTACTCAAGTCATTCCTAATCACGTTCACAACCTAACACTTAGCAATTCCTACGCGATTACCACGACAATTGGGATCTCGATAACCATCATACTTACACACAACAATCAACACATAACACTTAGCATTTTCAACACAATTAATACAACATCATGGATTTCGAAATGGTATTGCAATCAAACATGTTATCACCAAATTCCAAAACATAACACTTAGCATTTATAACACATTACTACACAACAAAAATGAACCAACAGTTCACAAATCAACAGGGTGTAGTCTCTTGCGGACAAACACAATTCCCTCAGGAACGTAAGTCGTAAACGTACTACCTATCACGGGTCCGTACCGTTTACCGAGGTGCCACCTATCCCGGGTCAGCACAACTTACCAAAACATACACGAGTAAACGAGACATTAAGAGATTCCCCATTCTTAATTCTCGTCTAACTTAAACCAGGGCGTAGTCTCTCACGGACAAACCCCTGCGCAGTCTCTCACGGACAAACGCAATTCCCGCAGGAACGTAAGTCGTAAACGTACTACCTATCACGGGTCCGTACTGTTTACCGAGGTGCCACCTATCCCGGGTCAGCACAACTTACCAAACACAATTCCCTCAGGAACGTAAGTCGTAAACGTACTACCTATCACGGGTCTGTACTGTTTACCGAGGTGCCACCCATCCCAGGTCAGCACAACTTACCAAAACATACACGAGTAAACGAGACATTAAGAGATTCCCCATTCTTAATTCTCATCTAACTTAAACCAGGGCGTAGTCTCTCACGGACAAACCCCTGCGCAGTCTCTCACGGACAAACGCAATTCCCGCAGGAACGTAAGTCGTAAACGTACTACCTATCACGGGTCCGTACCGTTTACCGAGGTGCCACCTATCCCGGGTCAGCACAACTTACCAAAACATACACGAGTAAACGAGACATTAAGAGATTCCCCATTCTTAACGCCCAGTTAACTTAAACGATTTTCAAAACAAAATATTAAGTAACCGAGACATTAAGAGATTCCCCATTCTTAACGCCCAGTTAACTTAAACGGTTTTCAAAACAAAATATTAAGTAACCGAGACATTAAGAGATTCCCCATTCTTAACGCCCAGTTAACTTAAACGATTTTTCTTTAAAACAAAATATTAAGTAACCGAGACATTAAGAGATTCCCCATTCTTAACGCCCAGTTAACTTAAACGATTTTCAAAACAAAATATTAAGTAACCGAGACATTAAGAGATTCCCCATTCTTAACGCCCAGTTAACTTAAACGATTTTTCTTAAAACAAAATATTAAGTAACCGAGACATTAAGAGATTCCCCATTCTCAACGCCCAGTTAACTTAAACAATTTTCCAAACAAAATAATAAGTAACCGAGACATTAAGAGATTCCCCATTCTTAACGCCCAGTTAACTTAAACGATTTTTCTTTAAAACAAAATATTAAGTAACCGAGACATTAAGAGATTCCCCATTCTTAACGCCCAGTTAACTTAAACGATTTTTCTTTAAAACAAAATATTAAGTAACCGAGACATTAAGAGATTCCCCATTCTTAACGCCCAGTTAACTTAAACAATTTTCCAAACAAAATAATAAGTAACCGAGACATTAAGAGATTCCCCATTCTTAACGCCCAGTTAACTTAAACGATTTTCAAAACAAAATATTAAGTAACCGAGACATTAAGAGATTCCCCATTCTTAACGCCCAGTTAACTTAAACGATTTTCAAAACAAAATATTAAGTAACCGAGACATTAAGAGATTCCCCATTCTTAACGCCCAGTTAACTTAAACGATTTTCAAAACAAAATATTAAGTAACCGAGACATTAAGAGATTCCCCATTCTTAATACTCATTTACTGAAACGATTTTCAAAAACGAACATTAAGTAACCGAGACATTAAGAGATTCCCCATTCTTAATACTCATTTACTGAAACGATTTTCAAAAACGAACATTAAGTAACCGAGACATTAAGAGATTCCCCATTCTTAACGCCCAGTTAACTTAAACGATTTTTCACAAACAAACGCACATTAAGTAAACGAGACATTAAGAGATTCCCCATTCTTAATACTCATTTAACTTAATGGTTTTCAAATTTCACACAACACAAACTCAACAAATTCTCACATCAAAACATATCAATTCATTTATTCACAAATCCAACCATACACATATCAAATTTCATCAATATCAATTAAGAGCATGTCAAAAACAACGAACACAAATCGACACAATCCACTACTCAAAACACACAAGTTTCATTTACCCAAAATCTTACACAATGACTTCAAATTCATTTACCACGAACCATTCATCAATATAAACAAAACCTAACTCTAAGGTTTTACCCATAACGCATTAGTTTCGTTTTTCCCCAAATCGATACATTAAACCCTAACAAATTCCTTCCCACACAACCACAGATAAGTCCCTAATGCAAACTAGAAGTTTGGAAGGAGCCCTTACCTCAACGTTAGCTTTAACGCGCGTTTCCGGTACCGCGAGTAATTCCGGTAAATTTTCCGCTCGCAACGCCGCTTCCAAATTAGTTCACTAGCACCGTAGCGTGGTGGTGAGCAACTTTCCCTTCTGTCTCTTCGAGAAATGAGGTTCGGATCTAGAAGAAACGGAGGGGTTTGTGTTTGGATCTCAAAAACCGTTTTTCTTCGTTTTCGAATCAAAGAGGAAGAGTGGAGTTGCGAAAACCTTGATCTAACTCTCACCCAACCTTGGGTCACTAGCTTTGAAGAAAAGGAAGCAACGAAAACGAAAAATGGAGAAGGATGGAATTTTGGGTTTTGCTCGCGTGAGGTTCAGAGGAAGGAGATGGAAATTTGAAATTTCCTTCCTTTCTTTTTCTTTCCTTTGTTTTTCCTTTCTTCCTTTTTCCTTCCTTCCTTTATATACTATTTTCTTTTCCTTTTCCTTCCTTCTAGTTTTCCTTTCTTTTTCCCTCCAAACAAACATATATAAATATAATAAATATAACTTAACAAATATCTCAAAATCTAGATATTTATTAAATTACCGTTTCACCCGAAACGCCTTAAATTCTCCGTAAAGGATTTTCCGCAGTTAAATTCAATTTATTTATCGACGAGAAATTCTAATTGGCATCGAAATATCTTTTCGATTATAAAACTCCAAAATATTATTAACCTTGGCTTAAAAGCCTCCGAGCCAAAATCCAAAATACACCAAAAATACATAAACGGTACTTTAAAATTATGGGTCTTACATTACTCCCCCCCTAAAATTAGTTTCGTCCTCGAAACTATGCATCGATAAATAACTCTGGGTGTTGTTCCCTCATCTTGCTCTCCAGTTCCCAAGTCGCATCTCCAGTAATTGGGTTCCAGATCACCTTGACCAACGAAACATCCTTGGTCCTCAACCGCTTAATCTTCCTGTCATCAATTCTCACGGGTGGTACTTCGAACGACAGGTTATCCTTTAGCTGGATTGTGTCTGGTTCGATCACGTGAGATGGATCTGCGAGATATTTCCTCAACTGCGACACATGAAACACGTCATGGATATTGGACAGTATCGGAGGTAATGCAATCCGATAAGCAACCGGCCCAATTCGTGCAGAAATCTGATATGGTCCAATGAATTTCGGAGTCAACTTCTTCGATTTCAAGGCTCTACCTACTCCAGTAGTAGGTGTGACTCTCAGAAATACATGGTCACCCTGTTCGAATTCCAAAAGTCTGCGACGCTTGTCCGCGTAACTCTTCTGGCGATCTTGTGAAGTCTTCATTTTCTCCTTGATCTTCCTTACTTTAGCTGTGGTCTGTTGCACCATCTCTGGTCCGACAATCATATTCTCACCGTCTTTATACCAACACAAGGGCGTTTGACACTTGCGCCCATATAAAGCCTCATAAGGTGCCATTCCAATGCTCGCGTGGAAACTATTGTTGTAAGTGAACTCAATCAACGGAAGTACATCATCCCAACTTCCTCTATCATCTAAAACACATGCTCTCAACAGATCTTCCAAGGACTGATTTGTCCTTTCAGTCTGTCCGTCCGTTTGTGGATGGTAAGCTGAACTCAATCGTAGCTTCGTTCCCAACGCTTCGTGCAATGCTCCCCAAAAATGCGATGTGAACTTCGGATCACGGTCTGATACAATGCTCGATGGTACCCCGTGTAACCTCACAATTTCAGCAATGTAGATCTCCGTTAGCTGATCTACCTTATAGGTGGTCCTTACCGGTAAAAAGTGAGCAGATTTAGTCAGCCGGTCCACTATCACCCATATAGAATCATTCTTCCTCCTTGTCTTCGGTAATCCGGTTATAAAATCCATGGAAATGCTGTCCCACTTCCATTCAGGTATATCTAAAGGTTGCAACATTCCAGCAGGTCGCTGATGTTCCACCTTCGCTTTCTGACAAGTTAGACAAGTGGATACATATTCCGCCACATGTTTCTTCATTCCTGGCCACCAATAATTCTGCCTCAAATCCTGATACATCTTTGTTGCCCCAGGATGAATACTCAGCTTACTCTTATGCGCCTCTTCTAAAATCGTTTTCCGCATATCTGTAATTCCTGGTACACAAATCCTACCATTACACCGCAAAACATTATCTGCCCCAATCTTGAACTCAGTCGTCTTCCCTTGTACTATTAGATTCCTCTTCTCTTGAATTAAGACGTCATCCTGAGAATTCGCAATGTCTTCAAGTAATCCACTCGAGATCTTAATCATTCCGAATTTCAAAATTCCCGGTCCGAACTCTACGTTCAAGTGTAGGTCTCTAAAAGCTTCCCACAACTCTTGTTGTCTAGCCATAATCAGTGAAGACACCAGATTCCCCATTCTTAACGCCCAGTTTACTTAAACGGTTTTCAAAACAAAATATTAAGTAACCGAGACATTAAGAGATTCCCCATTCTTAACGCCCAGTTTACTTAAACGGTTTTCAAAACAAAATATTAAGTAACCGAGACATTAAGAGATTCCCCATTCTTAACGCCCAGTTTACTTAAACGGTTTTCAAAACAAAATATTAAGTAACCGAGACATTAAGAGATTCCCCATTCTTAACGCCCAGTTTACTTAAACGGTTTTCAAAACAAAATATTAAGTAACCGAGACATTAAGAGATTCCCCCTCCTTAACGTCCAGTTAACTTAAACGGTTTTCAAAACAAAATGTTAAGTAACCGAGACATTAAGAGATTCCCCATTCTTAACGCCCAGTTTACTTAAACGGTTTTCAAAACAAAATATTAAGTAACCGAGACATTAAGAGATTCCCCATTCTTAACGCCCAGTTTACTTAAACGGTTTTCAAAACAAAATATTAAGTAACCGAGACATTAAGAGATTCCCCATTCTTAACGCCCAGTTTACTTAAACGGTTTTCAAAACAAAATATTAAGTAACCGAGACATTAAGAGATTCCCCCTCCTTAACGTCCAGTTAACTTAAACGGTTTTCAAAACAAAATATTAAGTAACCGAGACATTAAGAGATTCCCCCTCCTTAACGTCCAGTTAACTTAAACGGTTTTCAAAACAAAATATTAAGTAACCGAGACATTAAGAGATTCCCCCTCCTTAACGTCCAGTTAACTTAAACGGTTTTCAAAACAAAATATTAAGTAACCGAGACATTAAGAGATTCCCCCTCCTTAACGTCCAGTTAACTTAAACGGTTTTCAAAACAAAATATTAAGTAACCGAGACATTAAGAGATTCCCCCTCCTTAACGTCCAGTTAACTTAAACGGTTTTCAAAACAAAATATTAAGTAACCGAGACATTAAGAGATTCCCCCTCCTTAACGTCCAGTTAACTTAAACGGTTTTCAAAACAAAATATTAAGTAACCGAGACATTAAGAGATTCCCCCTCCTTAACGTCCAGTTAACTTAAACGGTTTTCAAAACAAAATATTAAGTAACCGAGACATTAAGAGATTCCCCATTCTTAACGCCCAGTTTACTTAAACGGTTTTCAAAACAAAATATTAAGTAACCGAGACATTAAGAGATTCCCCATTCTTAACGCCCAGTTTACTTAAACGGTTTTCAAAACAAAATATTAAGTAACCGAGACATTAAGAGATTCCCCATTCTTAACGCCCAGTTTACTTAAACGGTTTTCAAAACAAAATATTAAGTAACCGAGACATTAAGAGATTCCCCCTCCTTAACGTCCAGTTAACTTAAACGGTTTTCAAAACAAAATATTAAGTAACCGAGACATTAAGAGATTCCCCCTCCTTAACGTCCAGTTAACTTAAACGGTTTTCAAAACAAAATGTTAAGTAACCGAGACATTAAGAGATTCCCCCTCCTTAACGTCCAGTTAACTTAAACGGTTTTCAAAACAAAATATTAAGTAACCGAGACATTAAGAGATTCCCCATTCTTAACGCCCAGTTTACTTAAACGGTTTTCAAAACAAAATGTTAAGTAACCGAGACATTAAGAGATTCCCCATTCTTAACGCCCAGTTTACTTAAACGGTTTTCAAAACAAAATATTAAGTAACCGAGACATTAAGAGATTCCCCATTCTTAACGCCCAGTTTACTTAAACGGTTTTCAAAACAAAATATTAAGTAACCGAGACATTAAGAGATTCCCCATTCTTAACGCCCAGTTTACTTAAACGGTTTTCAAAACAAAATATTAAGTAACCGAGACATTAAGAGATTCCCCCTCCTTAACGTCCAGTTAACTTAAACGGTTTTCAAAACAAAATATTAAGTAACCGAGACATTAAGAGATTCCCCCTCCTTAACGTCCAGTTAACTTAAACGGTTTTCAAAACAAAATATTAAGTAACCGAGACATTAAGAGATTCCCCCTCCTTAACGTCCAGTTAACTTAAACGGTTTTCAAAACAAAATATTAAGTAACCGAGACATTAAGAGATTCCCCCTCCTTAACGTCCAGTTAACTTAAACGGTTTTCAAAACAAAATATTAAGTAACCGAGACATTAAGAGATTCCCCATTCTTAACGCCCAGTTTACTTAAACGGTTTTCAAAACAAAATATTAAGTAACCGAGACATTAAGAGATTCCCCATTCTTAACGCCCAGTTTACTTAAACGGTTTTCAAAACAAAATATTAAGTAACCGAGACATTAAGAGATTCCCCATTCTTAACGCCCAGTTAGCTTAAACGGTTTTCAAAACAAAATGTTAAGTAACCGAGACATTAAGAGATTCCCCATTCTTAACGCCCAGTTAACTTAAACGATTTTTCTTTAAAACAAAATATTAAGTAACCGAGACATTAAGAGATTCCCCATTCTTAACGCCCAGTTAACTTAAACGATTTTTCTTTAAAACAAAATATTAAGTAACCGAGACATTAAGAGATTCCCCCTCCTTAACGTCCAGTTAACTTAAACGGTTTTCAAAACAAAATATTAAGTAACCGAGACATTAAGAGATTCCCCCTCCTTAACGTCCAGTTAACTTAAACGGTTTTCAAAACAAAATATTAAGTAACCGAGACATTAAGAGATTCCCCCTCCTTAACGTCCAGTTAACTTAAACGGTTTTCAAAACAAAATATTAAGTAACCGAGACATTAAGAGGTTCCCCCTCCTTAACGTCCAGTTAACTTAAACGGTTTTCAAAACAAAATGTTAAGTAACCGAGACATTAAGAGATTCCCCATTCTTAACGCCCAGTTAACTTAAACGATTTTTCACGAACAAACGCACATTAAGTAAACGAGACATTAAGAGATTCCCCATTCTTAATACTCATTTAACTTAATGGTTTTCAAATTCCACACAACACAAACTCAAACAAATTCTCACATCAAAACATATCAATTCATTTATTCACAAATCCAACCATACACATATCAAATTTCATCAATGTAAACAAAACCTAACTCTAAGGTTTTACCCATAACGCCCTAGTTTCGTTTTTCCCCAAATCGATACATTTAACCCTAATAAATTCCTTCCCACACAACTACAGGTAAGTCCCTAATGCAAGCTAGAAGTTTGGAAGGAGCCCTTACCTCAACGTTAGCTTTAACGGACGTTTCCGGTACCGTGAGTAATTCCGGTAAAATCTCCGCTCGCAACTTCGCCTCCAAATAGGTCCCCTAGCACCGTAGCGTGGTAGTGAGCAACCTTCCCTTCTGACTCTTCGCGAAACGAAGCTTGGATCTTGAAGAAACGGAGAGGTTTGTGTTTGGATCTCAAAAACCGTTTTTCTTCGTTTTCGAAACAAAGGGGAAGAATGGAGTTGCAAAAACCTTGATCTAACTCTCCCCCAACCTTGGGTTACTAGTTTTGAAGAAAAGAAAGCGACGAAACTGAAAATGGGAGAAAGGAGGGAAAAGCTTCGCGGTCGAACAGAGGAAGGAGATGGAAAATTCTAATTTTCCTTCCTTTCTTTTTCTTTCCTTTCTTTTTCCTTTCTTCCTTTTTCCTTCCTTCCTTTATATACTATTTTCTTTTCCTTTTCCTTCCTTCTAGTTTTCCTTTCTTTTTCCCTCCAAACAAACATATACAAATATAATAAATATAACTTAACAAATATCTCAAAATCTAGATATTTATTAAATTACCGTTTCACCCGAAACGCCTTAAATTAACCGTAAAGTATTTTCCGCAGTTAAATTCAATTTATTTATCGACGAGAAACTCTAATTGGCATCGAAATATCTTTTTGATTAGAAAACTCCAAAATATTATTAACTTTGGCTTAAAAGCCTCCGAGCCAAAATCCAAAATATACCAAAAATACATAAAAGGGTACTTTAAAATTACGGGTCTTACAACTACTGTTGAGGTTCATGAGTTCTTTATACCTCTTATGGATGAAGAGTTGTTGCCACTGTCGAGCTAATTTACATCAGTTCTTGTTTGTGTTTGAATTAACACAATGTTTGTTTCTAGGATTCTAACTCTCATTGAGAATATTAAATTTTGAACCTTATATCAATTCAATTGTATCAAACAACTTGATTGATTTACATCAATTCTAATAACTCTCTACTGGGAGGGTTTTTTATTCATTTTCTTTTGATGTGTTCTAGGCTTTTTCAGAAATTCTTCTTGACACATTGTCTTTTTCATATTGATCAATTTCTACTTAAATATTGAGAAATGTATTCATTGAGAATGTTACTGTTATAGATCTAGAATCTACATTTAAGGCAAATTAACATTTTAGATATATCATTATATCTTAAAGATTAATTCAACGTATCTTGATTTAAAAAGATAGATCTTGGAGGATGACATTATAAGAGGATGTCATGCATTTGTTCAGTCAAAGGAAAAGTCTACTATGATAAGTAGAGGATGTTGGAATGTTTACTTCTTATTAGAGAGTTTAATTGATTAGTGTTGATTGTATCAGAGAGTTGACCTGATCATAGTGTTAAGACTTAATTGAAGTTTTAGTTCCCCTAATTTTACTAATTTATGAAATTTTTTTCCGTATTTTAAAAGTCCACAATTTTGGCCCTTCCCTCTGATTTTTTAACTAAAAACTGATGACAAGTGATGTTTTAAATAACGTGACATATGATACGACTATGTAGAATGATTAACACTTATGAAATTGGAATAAAATGCTGTAAAAACTTAGCTTTCAACTTCAGAAATTTTTCATATTTCTAATTTAACTAATGAATATGATTAATTAATGCATGGTTCTATATCAAGAATTGTAAGTCATGTCACTAAAAATATGTCAAATTGTCATTTTTTAGTTAAAAAGTCTGAAGGAGGGACCAAAATTATCGACTTTTAAAATATGGGACCAATTCCGTGAATTGATAATAATAAAAGGATCAAAACTGCAATTAAGTCTAGTGTTAACTATATTAGAGTGTTGACTTGGATCGTTGACCAAATAGTCAACTAGTGTACCAGAATTATCGGACTCAAAGTCATCAGAGTGAGCTTGGAATCATATCTAGTATTGGTACATTGAGAGCACGTTTAACAGACAGATACACTACTTCAACATATTATTCAGGGTCATGATGCACTTGATTAGTTAATTCTCTCGTTGATCATAAAAGGATTTAGCTTGTACTAGAACATTAACTTTATCATATGTTTCATCTAAAGCTTTCTTCTTTTTGTTTTTATAGGGTCAATCATTAACTTGTATTTCTTTTGTTTATAACGCTTTGACTCATACTGTAGATTATCATACGTTTATTGCAATATTTTTCAATTACTATATTATGACTTCATCTATTAGTAAATATAATTATTTATTTATTAAGTGATAATATTATTTGTGTTAAAAACACTTAGATTAGTATCTCTAATTTACTTATAATTTCGAGGGTTTCAATTTTTAAAATATTCAGAATAGTTGTAAATTTCAATTTGTTACTCATAATAGATTTGATATAATTTGTTTCCACATTTCAACCAATATTTTTTCTGTCTTTTGAGTTTATTTGTGTTGCATTCGCTACAATTATTTTTGTATAGATCAACTATGATTGTTTTTGACTTCTGGTGGTTCCCCAAAAGTTACTACTGCCTAGTGCCTACCTAAAATTGAGAAGTTAGCGGCTAAGAAATTAGTAGGTTCAATCTTCTCAAGGGATCACCAATACTGCAAAGTCATATAATATTAAATGTATTTTTAATTTTGACTTATGAATCTGTGAGAAGTTATTATAATTTTTTATTAAAATAATAAACTGTATTGCGTTTGGGATATATTTTTAGATAATAAATTTAATTTTAAAAAATATTTTTTGTTATTTAACTTAGTTTACAAAATTATTAACAAAGGTGACACCAACTTTAATACATTGAAAAACTATATAGAGATTCCTTAATTAATATAAGAAAAAATACGTTATCAGATACGTTTAAGATACCTCTAGAGTATTTATGGATATATATCCTATTAGTATATTTGAATTCTTCTATATATTATCTTTTTAAAAATGTATTTTTAGATATATATATATGAGATACTTTGCAGATAAATAATTAATTGGAACACGATATAGACATGAGACAATGAGAGCAATACACTTTTAAACTTATAAATTTTCGAAAGATTTTTATAAATTAAATACATTGTTAAATTAGTAAAAAAATGTATTTTAAAATATGTAGTAAATTTTTATATTTGTAAAAAAAATATATATCTCCCACGTAACAAAAGAGAAGCTCTACCGTTTATCTTTCTTGTTTTAGCTTCTTTGTGGACAACCGCGTTAAAATATTATATTTCTATTTAGGCAAAAACTCTACAACTTTTATTTTCAACACAATTATCTTTAATTAATTATCATCCCTATAGTTATATATCAATGAAAATTATAGTTATACAATAATGAAATATTATGTCTATTTCTTTAATTAAAAATATTTTATACACATATTAAATTTTGTTAACATGTCTAAATCGTCTTGTATATCTTGAATTTTAAAAAAAAAATCCATAACATGTTTTCACGTCGTAACATACCCGTGTCCGTACCATGTATTTGTATTTCATAACTATGAAGTCAAATTATCTATCTCTAAAATGAAATATAAATAAAAATTATTTTAAAATTATAGATATATTTGTTATAAATTTTAGATTGAATACATCAATATTTTTAAATTATTTTTGTTTATATTTGATTTTAAAAGAAAATAAAAATTTTAGGAGATCCAAATATATATTTGAGATTTTTAAATAACAATATAGTTTATGATTATATATCATCTCAATCACAGTTCAATTATTTTTAAAAATATTTTATAATTTGACTAATTTAAGAAATAAAAACAAGTCCCCTGCTATATATCTACTCTCAAACAAATCCTAAGAATTCGTATGAATGATGTCGCATTACTAGATGACTTTTTTATTTTTTATATTTTTGATATGGTAGTACTTGTAATGTAGGACAATCAATTAAATTGGGGACCATTGTTTTAGGTGCCATAGGCACTCATAAATAAAACTAAATATAATTAAACTTTTGTAACGTGTTGACAAGGATTCAAAGGAAAATCCATAATTAATAACCATCTTAGCTTAATTATTTATTTATGTTCATCTGATAGATTAGATTACGACACTAATTTTGTTTCTTGAATGTTCCGATGTCCTTCTCTTTAAAGTGCATTTAATTGGATGCATTTCATTAAAAAATTCAAAAGATAGAAAAACTACAGAGTAATATATGTACTATGGTTGATTTGTTAATATAATATAGCTAGAGCCATTATTGGAGCACAAGAGGGCATAAAGCTCCAAACCTTTCACGA
>NC_021161.2:30491625-30508871 GCF_000331145.2 Cicer arietinum
CTCTTATTGGTGCCACTAATCAACTGAGATGTCTATTATGAGTTATGACTTTGGGAGCTATATTTAATTATGCATAATGGTGAAATAGAAATTTCTAACCTATGCCTTTGTTCATTTTAATTACCCACTAATCTAGACACAATCACACTATAGCCTAAATGCTAATAGAGACTTTATCTTGCTCCTGATACGAGTTGTAGGAAAGGAGATTTGAGAAGATGCAATAATTTTCACTTTTTAGATATTATTTTTCTAACTTTGGCAAATTCATTTTGACTATAGGTGGTTTAGGGAATGTCCGAATAAACTACATACTTAAAAATCACACAAAAAGGGGAAAAAAATCTTGGAATTGTTTTCAGTACCGTCTGAATCTTCAAACTCTATAATATTCAAGTGACTCATTTTGTACATCTCTACAAACATTTGAACTGCATTATGAAAATAATCTACCCACCAATACGCCTGATGCAAAAGAGAGTCATCAACAACACTTATGACATCTATACCAAAGAGAAAATTATAACCTACATCTTGTTGCTTTTGTAAAGGCCGGATAGGAACAAAATCAAAAAGTGGATGACCAAAAGGAATACCTTTAAAAATTTCTATTTTTCTGGCACTGGTGGTTTCAATAAAAATCTCAAGCAAGCCAACAAAATCTCAACAGTTGTTCATTCGAGTCGGTTATGATCTGAGGCCGAATCAAATGACTTGATTCGTGTAAGGAGAGCATAGTGGTTGTTGGTGAATGATTCATGCGACTTGAGCACCACATAATTGTTAGTTTTCAAACTATTGCACGAAAAATGAAATATAGAATGAGATATATGTTGTATGACTTGTTTATTGAATGAATGAAATGTGCTATTTATACATAATTTATTCCTATTCATTCTAACTATCATCTAACTAACTAACTAATTAAGTGATTAGTTAGTTAGTTAGTTATTACATGTAACAACTGCTTTACTTGAATTACAAACAAACTTTCTAATACCAAGAACATTCTTGGTTTATCCTGATCAATCTGGTTTTTCTAGAACATTATTGGTTTCTAACACTTTACCTTAATTCAAGTATCTAAGTGAAACTACTCCTAGTGTTTGTCTTAACTCCTCAAATCTAATTGTCCTCAATGCCTTGGTCATAATGTTAGCCACTTGCATTTCAGTTTTGCAATATATGAATTTAAGCTTGCATCTTCCAACTTGATCTCTTAGAAAATGAAACATTGTTTCAATGTGCTTGCTTCTTCCATGAGAATCCCACCAAACCTCCATCTTATTGCTTTAATTATGTGGCAAATAGGATTCCATGCTCCAATGTGTCTTGAATATATCTCATGATTCTCTTAGATGCCAGCTAGTGAGATTGTCTAGGATTCTCCATGAATCTGCTGATAACTCCCACACTACAGGAAATATCATGCCTTGTGTTGCATAAGTATCTTAGGGAGCCAACAACTTGCTTGAATAGGGTTGAATCATCCAACTCTTCTTCAGTTTATGTTCCCAACTTTGCATTGCATTCAATTGGTGTGACAGCAGGGTTGCAGCCAGCCATATTATACCTTCTTAGGACTTCTGCAACATATTTCTTCTGTTGCATCAACAATCCTTTTTCTATCTTAGTAAACTCCATTCCCAAGAAATGACTCAGTTTGCCCAAATTTGTCATTTCAAACTCATCTTTCATGATTTCTTTGAGTTCTTCAATTGCCTTCCTGTTGTTGCCAGTTACCAAGAAGTCGTCAAGATATAGGCACAATAGGATCATTGCAGTCCCTCTATTTAGTGTGAAATGCTTCAGATAAACTCCGTATTCCACTATGAACTTTATGAATCCAATTCCAATTAAGAATGAATCAATTTGTTTGTTCCATGCTCTTGGGGCTTGCTTCAAACCATAGAGAGCTTTCCTTAATCTGAACACTTTATCTTCCTTTCCCTTAATCACAAATCCTGGTGGTTGAGAGATATATATTTCTTTTTCCAACCATGCATTCAGAAATGCAGATTTGACATCAAGTTGGCACATTATCTAATCTCTAGCCTTGTAGACCCATTCTACCCCCAATCTGTTTTTGTTTTGGAGGTAAGTCAATCAAGTACAAGGTTTAGTTCTTCTCAGTTGCACTGATCTCTTCCATCATTGCTTTCTTATAGGGTGTTTCCTTTAAGGCTTCTTTAACATTCAATGGTTGTGTATTTGCAAATAAGGCAAAATGAACCAGATCTCTATTTTTGTCAATTTCACTATCATTGTATACTTCAAATTCTCTTAAATGTGTTGGAGCTTGTCTTACCCTCTAAGGTCTACTTGTCTCTATTCTTTCTTCATCTCTTTTCTCACTGGTCTGATGATCATGTTGCACTTGCATATTATTTGTATGGATTGACTTGTGCTGTTGATCTCCTGTTCCTAGCTCTATTGCTGGCTGCTGGCATTCTGTTGCAAGTGTTGGTCAATATTGGCCTTTTGCTTCTAGTATCAGTTTTCTTGTTCTATGATTCTTACATCTCTATTGACTACCACTACTAGAATTTTTGCCTATAGTGACCGATTTAGAGATCGAATATTTTCAGTCACACTAGCGACCAAAATAGAGACCATAATTTTGAATTTATGAACTAAATATTTTTCACTAAATCGGTCGCTAATGAAATTTAGAGACTGAAATAGCAACTCAATTTTAGCGAACAAAAATTCAGTCGCTAATTATCACTAATAGAAAATTTACCTTTCACACTAGCGACCAAAATAGAGACTGAAATTTTGAACCTTGAAGCTAAATATTATTTCGTCACTAAATCAGTCGCTAATAAAATTTAGAGTCTGAAATAGCAACTAAAGTTTAGCGACCAAAATTTTTAGTCGCTAACTATTTTTTAATTACATAATTTAGTTTTCTTTATTAATGAAAAAAGAAAAATGTGAAATAGTTATTTAAATGTGAGAAAAAATGTAAAAGAAAAATATTTATGCAAAAACTAATTAAAAAAATGAAATAAGAAAGAGTAGTATGAAATTGGCCCAGACTTCTGTTTGTCTTCGTAAAATATCTTTCCTTTTCAATTTACAAAAACCCTAAAACCCCTTTCTTTCTCAACCCACAAAGTCACCCTTTTCTTCTCTACGCAAAAACTCAACTTTCAATCAGTTCCTCTCACTGCCATTCATCACAAAACTATCCTCTATTGCTAATCACCTCTCAAATCAACTTCCGCAACTACGACGTGAAGCCAACCGGTTCTCTTAAACCGTTAAACTGTAACTGCGACGTGAAGCCCTCATTGTTTGTCGTCTCGTCGGCTATCGTGATCCAGAAGGTAAGGAATTTATTTTCTAATTTTATTACTCAATGTTGGATTTTGATAGAGTATGAGTGAGTTTAAAGACACCGTGCCACTTTCTTATATTTGGTCTTACCTTTTCTATATATATGAGTACCTGAATTTATATATATATGAGTACCTCAAACTTATGTCTTTTAGGTCTGCTTTAATTTGTAAATTAAAGTGTAAGCACAGTAAAGTTTGATCAAAAACAAGAAACAAGAGGAAAAAAAATCATAGAATGCATAATTGGTTCACAATTCAATAAAAACAACAATAATTTGATTATGGATGCCTTTTAGTAGTTTGGCCTATTTTTTTCATCATTTAAAGAAATATTGTTTTTCGTGTATCACAATAGATGAAAGCATACAACTTGTACAATTGTATAAAGGGTGCTTAACAAAATCAGTTAAACTTCAAAGAAAACCACCAAATTAGTGTTAAACATTATTCATTATAATAATCAAAACTCTCTCTTTTTTTTAAGTCCAATTCAGTACTTGGAAACTGCAATTTTTTCATGACACAACTTCATACTATTTTCACTACAAGTACTATGAGCTATTAATTAACCCTCTTCTCTTCAATTCAAATTTTTATCAGTTTCTAAACATTACATATATGTTATGTTGATACCTTTTATTAATTATCACTTCAAAGGGATAATTCTAAAATAGCAAGGAAGCTGAGCAATTTTCCTGTACAAGATATAAGGCTGAGTATTCGATTTTTGGAAAGGTAATTTTTTCATTATGCTTCATTATGTATAGGCATTTTGCAACGAATCATTATGTAATTCGGGAACAACATGTTAAATTGCATATTATCTATGAAAATACAGGTGTATACATGTGCTTAAGAAGTATGATGGTTAATTACTCAAATGGTTTATTCTATTTATCTTATTGGTAGATGTTTAATTTTAAAAATCGTTAATTATAATGTATAGCCTTTGCTTAATGATATTACAGAAAATGGATATCCGCCAACGTCGTAGTTGGATGTATAATAGGCTAAATCGTAGTCAAAAGGGGTATACTGATGCATTTCTAAAAGGGTTAAATGAATTTGTGTCATTTGCAATCCAACAACCAGACATATCAAATAGAGAAATTAGATGTCCTTGTTCTGTTTGCAAAAACATTGATTTCTTAGACTTTGAAGTGGTTAAACTTCATATTTTAAGGAAGGGGTTTAAACCGTACTATTGGTATTGAACATCTCATGGAGAAAGTGATCCAGAGTTGCATGTAGAAATTAAAAGTAAAAAATCTGCACAAGAATGTCATAACAATCATTTTAATAGATTTGAGAGCATGGTTTATGATGCTATTGCACCACAGTATCAAATGCATTGTGATGATGAATTAGAGGAGTCTCCAAACATAGATGATCAAAAGTTTTATGATTTACTAAATGCTGCTCAAAAGCCATTGTGGTCGGGATGCAACGATCACACTGAATTGTCTTTTGTTGTTAGATTGTTGGCAATTAAATCAGAGGGAAATATTTCTCAACGATCTTTTAATCAATTAGTGGCACTTATGAAGGAGACACATCCTCCAAATAATCTGGTTCCTAAAGATTATTATAGGACCACGAAAATAGTTTCAAAACTTGGTCTTACTGCGGAAAAAATAAATTGTTGTCTAAATAGTTGTATGTTATTCTACACTGATGAATGTAAACAATTGAAAGAATGCAAGTTTTGTAAAGCACCTCGTTATGAGAAAAAAAAATTGGTAGGGATAAATTCAAAGAGGTACCTATGAAGAAAATACATTATTTACCGCTAATTCCCAGACTTAAGAGATTATATGCTTCGATGAGCTCAGCTCAACATATCAGATGGCATTATGAAAATAGACGAGAACTAGGATCAAAGTTATCCTGACTTTGTTATCCATCAGATGGAGAGGCTTGGCAACACTTTGATCAAAGTTATCCTGACTTTGTTGTTGAACTGAGGAATGTAAGGTTGGGATTGTGTACTGATGGTTTTACACCATTTAATCATACTACCTCACCTTATTCATGTTGGCCGGTAATTGTCACTCCTTACAATCTTCCTCCAGAACTGTGCATGACAACTCCATACATGTTTCTCACTTTGATTATTCCTGGACCACATAATCCAAAGAGCAAGATAGATGTGTATTTACAACCTTTGATTGATGAGCTCAAATTATTATGGAATAAAGGAGTGCTTACATATGATATTTCCAAAAAGACAAATTTTATAATGAAAGTTTCATTAATGTGGACTATTAATGATTTTCTTGCATATGGAATGTTGTCCGGTTGGTGTACAGCACGGAAATTAGCATGTCCATATTGCATGAGTCAATCGAAAGCTTTTTTCTTGAAACATGGTGGTAAGTGTTCTTGGTTTGATTCTCATCGTCAATTTTTGCCTATGGATCATGTATTTCGAAGAAATAAGGATGCATTTTACAAGAATCGAATAGAAAAGTCTCAACCTCCATAACGGTTAACTGGGGATGATGTGTGGGAAGAAGTTTGTTATCTCCCTAAAATAACCGAGGTTGATCCGTGTATATGTGATGGATTTGGTGTGAATCATAATTGGAAAAAACAAAGTATCTTTTGGGAGTTGCCTTATTGGAAAACCAACTTAATAAGACATAATTTTCATGTAATGCATATTGAGAAGAATGTGTTTGATAATATTTTCAATACAGTGATGGACATCAAAAATAAGACCAAAGATAAAGTTAAGGCAAGAATGGATTTAAAGGAGTATTATCGAAGAAAGGAATTAGAGCTACACAAACAATCTAGTGGAAATGTTTTAAAGCCTAAAGCCAAATATGTTTTGTCTAGTGATCAACAAAAGGTTGTGTATAAATGGATTTCCAAGTTAAAAATGCCTGGTGGACATGCTTCAAATTTGCATAGATGTGTAAACACAAGAGAAGGGAAGTTAATTGGAATGAAAAGTCACGATTGCCATGCATTTATAGAGGGGTTGTTACCAATTGCTTTTATTGCACTTCCACATCATGTGTGGAATCCTATAGCTGAGTTGAGTAAATTTTTCAAAGATTTGTGCTCAACAATTTTGCGAGTGGATGATTTTTTGTTGATGGAACAAAACATAGTGATTACAACTTGTAAATTGGAACGGATCTTTCCACCTGTATTCTTTAATTCCATGGAGCATATTCCGATTCATCTTCCCTATGAAGCAAGGGTTGGGGGTCCTGTGTAATATCGTTGGATGTATCCATTTGAGAGGTAATTATTCAAATCTTTCGATCTACAAATCTATATTTTACTTATTTATTTTTAATTAATTGTTAATATTATATGTTATGTTTTAGGTACTTGAATAGGTTGAAACAAATGGTTAAAACATATCACACGTAGAGGGGTCAATTTGTGAGGCATATCTATGTCAAGAGACTTCTCATTTATGTTCATATTATTTTGAATCTCGCGTGCAATCTTTGAGAAATAAAGTAGGTTGGAATGATGATGGGGGGTAAACATGATGTAGTTCAACAAACTTTATCAATTTTCAATCATTCTGGTCGCTCAACTGGAACTTGTAAGAGTAGATATTTAAATGATAGAGAATTAGATGTTGCACATTTGCATGTTCTACTAAATTGTGAAGAAGTTAAACCATATATGGAGTAAGTAAAATAAATTGATATTTATTTATATATCCTTTTTTTTATCAATCATGTATAATATATATATATATATATATATATATATATATATATATATATATATATGTAAGTGTCCTGTGATTTCGACTATTATATTTCAACTATAGTACATGACTTATATTGTAGTTGTGGAATATAATAAGTTTATTTTGCCTATTGATAGGTACATGATAAAAATAATTTGGGACAAAATTTGTATTTGCACCACTTAGCATATGGTCCTAAGAGGAAGGTTCATACTTGGCCTATTTATTTTGTAAATGGTTTTAAGTTTCATACAGAAGAGTGGAGTGTTGGTAAGAAAACTATTAATTGTGGACTTTGTGTCAAGGGTGACGACGAAGGAATTGAAGAAAATTACTATTATGGTATTGTTAAAGAGATTTTGCAAGTTGAATACCTAGGAGAACCAACCAAGCAATTAGTTTTATTTAACTGTGAATGGTTTGATATTGTTGCCAACACTGGCATGAAGATTCAACACCAATATGGCATTGTGGAGGTTCATCGTCGTAGAAGATATTCAAAATATGATCCTTTCATATTTGCAACAAATGCTATTCAGGTGTATTATGTACCTTATCCAGAAAAATTAAAAGAAAAAGTTGATTGGTGGGTTGCCATTAAAACCAAACCTAGAGGCACAGTCGATAATGAATATACATTAGAAGTTGCATATCAAGATTCAACATCTACCACAACAAATGTAGTTTTTGCTGCAAATGATGAGCTACTTGATCATTTGAGAGATGAAGGGGAAAATGAGGAAGTTGAAATGAATATTGAGGTTGCAAAAGACCAAGAGGAGGTAGAGGAGGAGGAAGATGAGGAGGATGACGACATAGATTTAGAAGAATTTGATTCAGAAAATGATTTTGAAAACCACTATAAGTTTCATAATGATGATAATGATAACGATGATGGTAGAGATAGTGATTATTAAATTGTATAAGTTTCACTATAAATTTCACTATTTGGTTGTAGTTTTTATGCTATAAACATTTTTAATTGTATTTTTTTTTTATTAATTGTAGATGGCAGATAAAGAAAAAAGAAAAGAAAAAGCTCTCAAGACTCGTCAACTAAAACAACATTTCAAACGTTCAAATACAAATCCTCCTTTTGTACAACCTTCTGCATTATCTCATACTACTACTCCATCACTTAGGACATCTCATGATGCACCTCCTGTTGTGACATCTCATAATGCACATCCTCCTAGTACATCTCATGTTGCACTTCCTCATATTTCTCTTCCCTTAAAGACTTCTAGGACATCTGCTACTACCCCATCACCTAGGACATCTCATGTTATACCTCTACAAGGGGTAGATTCACCATCTAATTCACAACCATCTCTGATAACGTTTCAACAAGTGTACTGAATCGTTGCAAGTAATAATAAAACGGTAGTACCGATTGCCGAACTCAAGGATTGCGCTTTACTATTGAATTATATTTAGTTACTAAAATTGAACAAAAAGCTCCCAAGTTGATTGAAATAATATTTAAAATTGACAACAATAGTAAAATTGATCTTTTATAAATTAAGAAAAATGTCAGGGATGAGTTTCCCTTTGAATCCAACCTTGGTGTCTAATTTGATCCTAGTTATTGAATTCCTTTATTGAATTATTACCAAATTCTCTTTATCATTATTGCCCTAATGTCTTAGTGACAGAACCTTTAATTTCAAAGTAACTCCTAATTCCTTAGTAGATTTACGATTAGAATTAAGCATTACCGTATATAAATTCTCTTGTAAATTATTGCTTTGCAACTAATTTAATTGGTTTCATGACCTGCACCTATGTCTAGACTACAAATTCATGAATTTCTCATCTCAAGCATTTGTAAAGTCCACTTCCGTTTCAAAATACAAATCGTAGAACATATTAATGTTGATCAAGCAATAAAAAGCATTAAGCACAAAGATAAGAAAAATAATTCAATAAACTCATTCATATAACTAGAAATCAAATCATAAAAATAAGGGTTTCATCTTGTTACATTCATCCCTAACAAATAGGGTTTAGTTACTCATGACAGAAATAAAAGAGATAAAGATTAGAGAAGAATTACAAGAAGGATTCATGAATGATTCTTGATAAAACTGCTACAATGATGTTAGAAATGGTCGTCTTTGAGTTTCTATGCTAGGGCACAAGTCTCTCAACTTCCCAAGAGTTAAAAAGATCCCTAAAACAGTAAAAATCTGCGTTTTTGTGGTTGCTGGTGCGCGTCGCGCGCTCCAGGCACGTTTGGGCAGTAGCAACTGCTGGAAAACGCGCTTCAGGGGCGCTTGGGCGCGCAGCATCTGCTGTCCGGCGTATATTGCATTTGTCTCCTCTTTCGAGTCTGAATTTGGTTCTGGTGTCTTCATGAAAGTTGTAGCTATGGAGCTTAGCATTCATGTGAACTTGGTTTGACTCCAATTGGACATCTACAACTCCAGATATGGCTGAGATACTCTACATATTTCATGTTGATTTCTCACCAAATATCAGCACTGCACCAAAACATAACGCAGTGTAAAATTACGAAAAATTCCTACTTAATCACTTAAATAAAACACAAAACACTTTATTAACTCAAAGAAGAAAAATCAACAAAATATATCAAATAAATCGTAAATTTAACTGATGATTGAGGATATATAAGACAAAAACAGTGGGAAAATATGCATATGATGAAGAGTCATCACAACCCCAAACTTAATCTATTGCTTGTCCCCAAGCAACAATTAATTTCATATTTGATCCAGTTAAATGCGCACTTAAATTCAATTTCTCAAATTAAATCAAACTCAATTTTCAAAGTTCTTGCTACTGCAAAACATTCATCGTGCTCTATGGTTGTTTGCCAAAAGAACAAAAAGACAACAAGATTTGTACACATTGGCATTCATTCACCAAATTCAACTCTCTCTTCACACAATCTCACCAAAATTTCTCTCAAGTGTTTAGAAAGAGTTATGAATTTATCACTCAAATCCTAGAACATGCATCACGCTACCATAGGCTTGAAAAAATTCTAGTTAGCAATCACAATGCAGTAAACACATACATTTTTGGAGGACTTTCGGGTTGTAATGGGGCTTAGGTAAGGGTAGGACATTTTAGGATAGTAGGCTTTACCACTTGGAGTTAGGCATACATTTCCACCTTATTCTACCATTTTTTTTTCCACCTTATCATTATGGAGATTCTCAAACATTGACAAAAGAACCAAGAAGATATTATTTACCAAAGTACACAAATTGAATAAGGGTAGGACATTTTAGGATAGTAGGCTTTACCATTTGGAGTTAGGCATACATTTCCACCTTATTCTACCATTTTTTTTTTCTTCACCTTTTCATTATGGAGATTCTCAAACATTGACAGAAGAACCAAGAAGACATATATTTTTTTTTTGTTTTTGTTTTTGTTTTTCTTCTTTCTTCTTTCATTTTATTATTATTATTTATTTTTTTTTATTTTCTTTTTCTGAGAATCATCACCCGAAACTTAAAAATTTGCTACCCCACGAGCAACCCCAAACTTAGAATTTTATCAAGACAATAATTTTTTTTTTCTACCTAACTCCAAGTAAGGTGATTTTATTAAAGTCAAGTGTTTGGCTTGTAATGTGGCTAGTAACCGAAATAAAAGGGCAAGGCTCAAAGGGGCTAGCAAAGGGTAAAATTTTCATCGGATAGTTAGAAAGGCTCAAACGATCAATAAAATTGCCTCAATGTATGCATAAATTACAAGTGATGCAAGTCAGAATTAGTGCAAGTTCTAGAGGGATAACACATGTCTGGATAATAAGAGAGAGTATGAACAATCAAAATAAAGCCAACATGCTTCTGAAAAGTTAAAAGTGTATTTTTGAAAAATTGATGGCATATTAACCTTCTACAACCATTTAGTAATCAAGAATGCATGCATTAGGAAGGCTTGTCGACTTGAGAAATAACATCATCTAAGAAATGAAATTTAACTTGCGAAATCACAAACAGAAATTTTAAGATTAAGTGCAAGTTAGTACAACTGTTTCATCATAGTACACATTTAGTGAAAGGGAAAAAAAAAAAGAACATAAAGAAACGAATGTCAGCATACACTGACCATTAAATAAAGAAAACGAGAAAACGAAAAGAAACAGGACAAACAACAGAAAGAAAAAAAAAAGGAAAGAAAACTTCTCTCAGTTTAGTAGTTCAAGGATTCTCGTTTAGATCATCCGCTCCGGTTCCACTATGGTCGCCAGTATACTGGTGAGCTGCAAATAGATCAGCATAAAACATGCCTCCTGGTGTCTGTTGAGCGAATGACGTACTTGCGACCTTAGTTCGTTTTGCTTTGTGTTGGGTTGCCATTAGGTCCTGGAAAAAGCGCTTCAGGCGCGCGGTTACAGTGGCCACACCTGGAAAAAGCGCTTCAGGCGCGCTTGGGTGCGCGTTGACAGTAGCACCACCTGGAAAAAGCGCTTCAGGCGCGCTTGGGCACGCGTTCTATCATTTGGAGCTGTACAATCGCTTCTCAACGCATCTTTTTGATTCCTTGCTCATACCAAACATCAAAACTAAGAGAACTAGCAATTAGAGACTAAAATTGGAACTAAATGGAGTAAAATAAATCTGAAATGCAATAAATAAATACGGTGCAAAGGATATAAAATTGGGTTGCCTCCCAATAAGCGCTTCTTTAAAGTCATTAGCTTGACGTCTCAACTATTGTCAAGGTGGCATATATGACAGGAATAACACATCATCCTTCTTCTTCTTTTTGTTTGGTAGAAATTCCATGAACTTGAGAAATAAAATATGTTGCTTCCATGTCCTTCTCAATTGGACATTGATGAACAAGGTATAGATTGAATCTCGAACTTTATCAATCTCTTGTTTTTTCTTTTCCTCGTTCGTCTTTTCCTCTTGCTTATCTTCTTCTACCACAACAATGAAATTATCATCAATCTTCAACTTCTCCTCCATCATCTCAAACTTAACAACTTGTTCAAATAACCTCTCACATTGACTTTCAAATCTTTCAATTAAAACCATGTTATTCTTCATGAATTCAACCAAAACGTCCGTAATGTGAAAGTCTTTGTCATTTGATTCTTTGGATAGAATTTTAGGAGGTAGAATTTGTTTAAAAAGGAAGAAAGGAAAAACAAAGGAAAGAAAAACAAAGGAAGGAAATTCTAAAATTTCCATCTCCTTCCTCTGAGCCTCACGCAAGCAACCCAAAAATCCATCCTTCTCCATTTTTCGTTTTCGTTGCTTCCTTTCCTTCAAAACTAGTGACCCAAGGTTGGGTGTGAGTTAGATCAAGGTTTTCGCAACTCCACTCTTCCTCTTTGATTCGAAAACGAAGAAAAACGGTTTTGAGATCCAAACACAAACCCCTCTGTTTCTTCTAGATCCAAACCTCATTTCTCGAAGAGATAGAAGGGAAAGTTGCTCACCACCACGCTACGGTGCTAGTGAACTAATTTGGAAGCGGCGTTGCGAGCGGAGATTTTACCGGAATTACTCGCGGTACCGGAAACGCGCGTTAAAGCTAACGTTGAGGTAAGGGCTCCTTCCAAACTTCTAGCTTGCATTAGGGACTTATCTGTAGTTGTGTGGGAAGGAATTTGTTAGGGTTAAATGTATCGATTTGGGGAAAAACGAAACTAGTGCGTTATGGGTAAAAACCTTAGAGTTAGGTTTTGTTTATAGTGATGAATGTTTCGTGGTAAATGAAATTTGATGTATCTGGGTGTTATGTTGCGTGATTTGTGTTCGTTGTATTTGGTGTGTTCGTACTTGATGTTTGTTAATTGGTGTGGTTGTTGTGAATTATGGTTTGAATGTGAAAGTATGTTTGAATTTGTTTCTGTGGAATTTGAAAACCATTAGAGTTAAACGAGTATTAAAAATGGGGAATCTTTTAATACCTCGGTTTACTTAATGTGTATTTGAGGAAAATGTTTAAGTTAACTGGGCGTTGAGAATGGGGAATCTCTTAATGTCTCGGTTACTTAACTATCGTTTTTGAAAATCGTTTCGGTAAATGAGTATTAAGAATGGGGAATCTCTTAATGACTCGTTTACTGAATGTTTTGCGAGAAAATCGTTTAAGTCAAAAGTATATTAAGAATGGGGAATCTCTTAATATGACTGTTTGCTTAACGTTTTGTTTTGAAAATCATTAAGTTAAATCGGTATTAAGAACGGGGAATCTCTTAATGACTTATTTAATTAATGTTGTTTGAAAGTCGTTTAAGTTAAATGGGTATTAAAAATGGGGAATCTTTTAATATCTGCATTTGCTTAACGATTGTTGTGAATGGAGTCTGTGTATGCTCATGCATTTCATTTGGTAAATTGTGTCGACCCGTGATAGGTGACACCTTGGTAAACTGTACTGACCCGTGATAGGTTGTACGTTTACGATTTACTATTTAGTAATTCGTGTTGACCCGTGATAGGTGACACCTTGGTAAACTGTACTGACCCGTGATAGGTGGTACGTTTACGAGTTACTATTTAGTAAATCGTGTTGACCCGTGATAGGTGACACCTCGGTAAACTGTACTGACCCGTGATAGGTGGTACATTTACGATTTACATTTTTGGTGAATTGTGCTGACCCGTGATAGGTGGCACCTAGGTAAACAGTACTGGTCTGTGATAGGCGGTACGTTTACGATTCCCGCTTTTTCTTTTAGTAAATCGTGTTGACCCGTGATAGGTGACACCTCGGTAAACTGTACTGACCCGTGATAGGTGGTACGTTTATGATTTACGCATTTTAGTAAATCGTGCTGACCCGTGATAGGTGGCACCTCGGTAATTGGTACTTTGGCCTGCGATAGGCGGTACAATTATGATTTACGGCCCTTCGAGGAGGGTTTTGGTTTGGAATTCCGAGTCCATGCATTTTGGCATATACGCATTGCATTAGGGTGCTTGGCACACGAGTCGTGTTTGATTGAGTTTTATGATTGAGTGATTTGAATTTGATTTATCGTGTTAATTGCGTTGAAAATGCTAAGTGTTATGTGTTGATTATTGTGTGTAAGTATGATGGTTATCGAGATCCCAATTGCCGTGGTAATCGCGTAGAAATTGCTAAGTGTTAAGTTGTGAACTTGATTAGGAATGACTTAGGTTAATTCATGAATTTTTGGAAAAATGATCAGGGAAATCGATTTCCCAATCGATTGGATGGAAGTCAGGGGCTTGGCCAAATGAACGAAATCGATTAGCCAATCGATTTTGTAATCAGTTTTCGAAAAATCCCTTACGAAATCGATTGTCCAATCGATTGGCCCTTAAGTCAGGGGCTCAGCTATCCTGTCAATCGATTGCCCAATCGATTGAATCAAGCCAGAGTTCAAAATTTCACTAAAAACCTTCAGGAAATCGATTTGGAAATCGATTGGTATTAAGTCAGGGGCTCCGTTATCCTGTCAATCGATTGCCAAATCGATTGATTCAGCCCAGGATTCTATTTTCATTAAAAATCTTCACCCCAATCGATTGGCTCAGTGAAAATCCTCAGTTTTAGTTGTATGATTAATTGCTCATGAATCTATCCATGTCTTGTTTTATTATGTGTTAATTAGGAGATCGAGAACTGCATTTTACCTTCATTTTCATTGGCAATGTACTGTATGAACTTTTCGCATATTGAAAATCCTGTTAAGGTGCATGCTTAGTTGAAAAGTTGTTTTGAGCATTCAAAAACTTAATTGCTATGTGTTAACTGTTATTTTCTGGTTGGTGACCCTTTACACTATTGTGGAAATCTGGGCTTTGCCCTCAGATGAGAGTCAGGACGGCCCTACCGGTTCGTACCCTACGGACAGGAATGGAGATGGGAACGCTTGACTGCTGTTGCGTTAGGCGGATCTCACGGGGCGCGTGGAGATTACTCAGGGTGTATAGCTTTTTGGTAGGATGATCAGATTAGGATGATGTATAGGGACTAGGGGTCCTTCTTTTTGGTTTGAAGTATTTTTAGTTTGGAAAACTGTACTTATACAAATATTATCAGTTTGATATCATCTTTGGATGGGTACCACGTGCCAATTGATGTTGTGTAAATGTTTTGGATTTATAATTGGAGAAACTTTTCCGCTGCGTAAATTGTAATGACTCAATTATTTATCCAAAGACATTTCCTCATTTGTTTTACTTTGTTTTATTTTAATTTCTTTTAAAAAAAAAATATACCCTCGCTTTGAAAAACGGGGTGTTACACAAAGCCCAGATTTCCACAATAATAGGCTCTAAGACGCTTGCAAGGAAGAAGGATGAGTTGGTAGGATTCACTCAATCTACTATTGATTGCATACTTAATTGAACAAGTACTTATTACATGTATTTACTTGTAGGAACTGAGAGATGGTCGAAAATAATACTTTGCCAATTAAAAATAAAAGTAAAATGAAGTCCTCAATCTCCTAATTAACACCTAACCGATCAAGACATGGATAAGTAAATGAGAAATCAATCATCTAACTCAAACTGAGGATTTTCACTGAGCCAATCGATTGGCCAATCGATTGACAGGATGACTGAGCCCCTAACTTAATGCCAATCGATTTCCAAATCGATTTCCTAAAGGTTTTTAGTGAAAATTTGAACTCTGGCTTGATTCAACCGATTGGGAAATCGATTGACAGGATAGCTGAGCCCCTGATTTAAGGGCCAATCGATTTCCAAATCGATTTGGTCGAATATGGATGAGTCCCTGACTTAGGCCCAATCAATTGGGCAATCGATTTCGTAAGTGATTTTCGAAAACTGATTACAAAATCGATTGGCTAATCGATTTTGTCCATTTGGCCAAGTCCCTGTCTACTATCCAATCGATTGGGAAATCGATTTCCCTGATCGTTTTTCAAAAAATTCATGAATTAACTCAAATCATTCCTACTCAAGTTCATAACTTAACACCTAGCAATTACTACGCGATTCTCACAGCAAATTTGGTCTCAAATTAGTTTCTACAAACCAACACACTTACACACAATAATCAACACATAACACTTAGCACTGCACAATTTACAAAAAAGCGAAAACCATAAACGTACTGCCTATCACGGGCCCGTATCGTTTATCGAGGTGCCACCTATCACGGGTTTGCACAATTTACAAAAAAGCGAAAACCATAAACGTACTGCCTATCACGGGCCCGTATCGTTTACCGAGGTGCCACCTATCACGGGTCTGCACGGTTTACTAAAATAACGTAAATTGTAAATGTACCGCCTATCACAGGCCAAAGTACTATTTACCAAGGTGCCACCTATCACGGGTCTGCACAATTTACAAAAAAACCGAAAACCATAAACGTACTGCCTATCACGGGCCCGTATCATTTACCGAGGTGCCACCTATCACGGGTTTGCACGGTTTTCAAAAACGTAAATCATAAATGTACCGCCTATCACAGGCCAAAGTACTATTTATCAAGGTGCCACCTATCACGGGTCTGCACGATTTACAAAAAGGATGAAAATGCATGAACATATACCGACTCCATTCACAACAGACGTTAAGCAAATGCAGATATTAAAAGATTCCCCATTTTTAATACCCATTTAACTTAAACGACTTTCACAACAAACATTAAGTAACCAAGACATTAAGAGATTCCCCATTCTTAACGCCCAGTTAACTTAAACGATTTTCAAAACAACATTAAATAAATAAGTCATTAAGAGATTCCCCATTCTTAATACTGATTTATCTTAATGATTTTCAAAACAAAACGTTAAGCAAACAGACATATCAAGAGATTCCCCATTCTTAATATACTTTTGACTTAAACGATTTCCACACAAAACATTCAGTAAACGAGACATTAAGAGATTCCCCATTCTCAACGCCCAGTTAACTTAAACATTTTCCTCAAACACACATTAAGTAAACCGAGGTATTAAAAGATTCCCCATTTTTAATACTCGTTTAACTCTAATGGTTTTCAAATTCCACGGAAACAAACTCAAACATACTCTCACATTCAAACCATAATTCACAACAACCACACCAATTAACAAACATCAAGTATGGACACGCCAAATACAACGAACACAAATCAAAGCAACATAAACCCAGATACATCAAATTTCATTTACTCATAATCATACACAATGACATTCAAATTCATTTACCACGAAACATTCATCAATATAAACAAAACATAACTCTAAGGTTTTACCC
>NC_021161.2:30509450-30522570 GCF_000331145.2 Cicer arietinum
TTTTCTTTCCTTTCTTTTTCTTTCCTTTCTTTTTCCTTTCTTCCTTTTTCCTTCCTTCCTTTTATACTATTTTCTTTTCCTTTTCCTTCCTTCTAGTTTTCCTTTCTTTTTCCCTCCAAACAGACATAAATATATATTTATATATATATATATATATTACTTACTTTTAACAAATATCTCCAAAATATTATTAACTTTGGCTAAAAAGCCTCCGAGCCAAAATCCAAAATACACAAAAACACATAAAGCACACTTTAAAATTATGGGTCTTACATGTACTGAATCGTTGCAAGTAATAATAAAATGGTAGTACCGAGTGTCGAACTCAAGGATTGCGCTTTACTATTAAATTATATTTAGTTACTAAAATTGAACAAAAAGTTCCCAAGTTGAATTGAACAAAAAGTTCCCAAGTTGATTGAAATAATATTTAAAATTGACAACAGTAGTAAAATTGATCTTTTATAAATTGAGAAAAATGTCAGGGATGAGTTTCACTTTGAATCCAACCTTGGTGTCTAATTTGATCCTAGTTATTGAATTATTATCGAATTCTCTTTATTATTCTTGCCCTAATGTCTTAGTGAAAGAACCTTTAATTCCAAAGTAACCCCTAATTCCTTAGTAGATTTAACATTAGAATTAAGCATTATCGTATAGAAATTCTCTTGTAAATTATTGATTTGCAACTAATTTAATTGGTTTCATGACCTGCACCTATGTCTAGACTACAAATTCATGAATTTCTCATCTCAAACATTTGTAAAGTCCACTTCCATTTCAAAATACAAATCATAGAACATTTTAATGTTGATCAAGCAATAAAAAGCATTAAGCACAAAGATGAGAAAAATAATTCAATAAACTCATTCATATAACTAAAAATCAAATCATAAAAATAAAGGTTTCATCTTTTTACATTCATCCCTAACAAATAGGGTTTAGTTACTCATGATAGAGTTACAAAAGACATGGATTAAAGAAGAATTACAAGAATGACTCATGAATGATATTTGATAAAACTGCTCCAATGATGGTAGAAACGACCGTCTTTGAGTTTTTATGCTAGGGCACAAGTCTCTCAACTTCCCAAGAGTCAAAAAGATCCCTAAAATAGTAAAAATCTGCATTTTTGTGGTTGCAAGTGCGCGTCGTGCGCTCCAGGCGCGTTTGGGCAGTAGCAACTGCTGGAAAACGCGCTTCAGGGGCGCTTGGGCGCGCAGCATCTGCTGTCCAGCGTATATTGCATTTGTCTCCTCTTTGGAATCTGAATGTGTTTCTGGTGTCTTCATGAAAGTTGTAGCTATGGAGCTTAGCTTTCATGTGAACTTGGTTTGACTCCAATTGGACATCTACAACTCCAGATATGGCTGAGATACTCTACATATGTCATGTTGATTTCTCACCAAAATTCAGCACTGCACCAAAACATAACGCAACGTAAAATTACGAAAAATTCCTACTTAATCACTGAAATAAAACACAAAACACTTTATTAACTCAAAGAACAAAAATCAACAAAATATATCAAATAAATCCTAAATTTAACTGATGATTGAGGATAAATAAGACTAAAACAGTGAGAAAATATGCATATGATGAAGAGTCATCAATCTCAATCTGAAGGAGTGCATAGCCCAAGATCCAATGAAACTATCATTGCATCTGAGACACAAAGCAATGGTGGCAAGCGAACTTTATACCTTGACGGACAATGGTAAATAAATACATATATTTTTAGTTATTTAAGTATATTATATGAACTTCATAATTACTAATGTGTATTGTTTGTAGATTTTTGAAAATTGGATTGGAGATATCATCAAAAGTAATTTTAGTAAGCTATGGCCATCATGGGAAAAAATAGACATTAATACGAGAGACTTGTGGTTTGAAGAGTTTAAGGTAGATTGTTTCAAGGGCACCTTTAATATGTTTAAAACTAGAACAATAATGTGTTATTTATTCTCTCCTTTATATTTTAACTAAGAATGTCTTATGTCTTTAAAAAAAATATTACCACATGCTAACCTACTGATTGTTTATATATACACAGAATAGATTTAATATTTGTCCACCAGATGATGTGTGGGCTAGAAAGAACTTTGAAATACGAGGTGCAACAATAATGGAAAATAATCCAAACAAGGTTCATAGCTCAATGAACAAACCGAGGTGGATTGGTCAGGATGTTTGGAGTTCCTTATGAGATCATTGGGGAACACAAGGATTCAAAAAGAAGAGTACAAGCAAAAACAAACCGAGCATCTGACTGTGGAGGTTTTGGATGGTCTCTTCACACATGTGGCTATATCACCATATCCCAACATAGAGTTAATTTGGTTAAGTTTCCTATCTTTTTCTATATTTTGACTTTTATATATGATTTAATATGTATTTAAAATCAAATGCATGCACTAATCAAATTGGAAACAATGTGTGTAGTTCAATGTATGTGTGGTTGTTTAACTTTTACACAATATAATTATGTTGTGTTAAATTTTGTTGTGTGCATTTCATTTTTGTTTTGCATATTAATTCTTGTAATTTTGTTTTGCAAATTTCATCTCTATTGTGCAAATTAATATTATGTTTACAAGTTTTTAATGTTGAGTTTTATTATGTTGTTAGACGGATTTGAATGGCATTCCTCCAAGTCATTCATATTTGTTTCTCCATGCACATAAACGTGGCAAGGATAAAACTTGGGTTGATAAAAGATCGGAATATGTTCATGTAAGAGCTTTCAACTTTAAAGTGTATATTATTTATTTTTCTATGTTGGTTTTTTTATCTTCATATAAGATCGAAATAAAGTGTTTTAAAATATTAATTAGCTTTGTATTTATGTTGACATGAAAAATTTAAACGTAGGTTTGAAGAATTGAACCAAGAAACAACTTCACAAGGAACTCCTCCACCAAATAAATTAGATGTGTTGTGTGAGGTTGCTGGAATAAAAAGAGGACGAGTATATGGTCTCAGAATAGAATCTACTGTATTATTAGGGAGACCTAATTATCGTGCATCATGTTCTTCATCAACAGAGTGGGTTCAAAGACATGAATTTGAAGAAATGAGAAATGGAAGAGATCAACTTCGAGAGGAATTGGGTAATACAAACATAGCAGTTGAGCACAACAACCACTTGATAAAACAACTTTTTAAACACATGCCATATACTAGAGATCAAATTCATGAAGATGGGATTAGTGGTAATGATGATGAGATTGGTGATCATGATGCTCGTGATCATGATGGTGAAGAGTTAGATGGATAGTGATAAGTTAATCTGAAGAGCCAATATGTTGCAATTTGTTATGACTAAATATATTATGTTTAAACTAAAATTTTATTTGTATTATTTTGAGTACTTACAAATATTAGTTAAATTATGTTCTTTAATTATATACATTGATATGATTAATGTTTTTAAATGATTTTGGTGTATGAATTTTTTAGATATTGAAAACAAATTAAAAAACATTATTTTTATTGTTCTTTTGAACATTAAAGTAATGTATTTTAAAAAAAGACGGTAATATTTAGAGACGAAATTGATGACCAAATATTTAATAAAAATAATAATTTATATCACAAATTTCGTCTTTAAATCGGTCGCTAATGACATAAAACAAATAATTCAATGTGGTTGCTAAATCAGTCTCAATAATCGGTCACAAAATTAGTCACAAAATTCAGTCACTAAATTCGGTCACTAAATCGGTCACTAAATTCGGTCGCTAAATTGATCACCAAATTCGGTCGCTGATTTGGTCGCAATAGCTAGCGACTAGCAGTTTACCAACTGATTAAATTGGTCACTAAACCGGTCGCTATTGGATTTAGTGACCGATTTTCTCCATTTAGTGACCGAAAAATTGGTCTCTAAAAGCGTTTTTTCTAGTAGTGTACTACCTTGTCTTTGAAAGGATCATAGAGCTTGTAAGCTCCAGTTGGATGTTATCCTACTAGTATCATGACTTCAATTTTGTCCTGTCGTTTCCTCCTCCTCTAGTCTGGTACATTTTTGAAACTTAGAGCACCAAATGTTCTCAAGTGTCCTACTGTTGGTTTCCTTCCACACCAGATCTCCTCTAGTACTTTCTTTGGTAGTTTCTTTGTTGGACATTTATTTAGAATGTATGCAACAGTTGATGCAGTCTCTCCCCAAAATTTATGTGACAATCCCTTCTCTTTTAACATACTTCTAGTCATGTCTAAAATGGTTCTATTCATGCTTTCAGCCAGACCACTTTGTTGAGGTAAGTAAGGAGCAGTTACCTCATTTTCAATTCTATTTTTGACACAAAATTCCTTGAATCCATGTGATGTATACTCTCTTCCTCCATTTGTCTTAAGCACTTTGACAGCTTCTCCACTCTGTTTCTCCACTTTTATCTTGAAGTTCTTGAATATCTCTAATGCTTTATCTTTGGTTTTTATCAAATAAGTCCATAACATTTTACTGAATTCATCAAGAAAGGTTGTGAAAATTTATTACCTCCTAATGATGGTACCTCAAATGGTCCCCAAATGTCACTATGAACCACTTCAAGAACGTTATTTGCTCTTGCTTGCACTTGTGATTCAAAGGAATAACTTGATTGTTTTACTGCCATACATACATCACACACCTTCTCAGGGACATCAATCATAGGAATACAACTAACCATCTTCTTTGATCCTAGTTGTTGCAAGCTACTGAAGTTAAGATGGCCAAATCTTGAATTCCAAAACTAATTTTCATTAATTGAGCTTATTGCCTTCAAACATTGGATGTTTGCAGCTTGTATGTTGATGACAAAAGTTATGTTCTTTAAGAGAGGAGCTTTTAGTATCATCTTATTTTTCCCATCATACATCTCTAAGGCATCATCCTTCATAATCATTTCAAATCCTTTCTGAATCATTTGTCCTATGCTCAATAAATTGTTTTTCATTTCAGGCATATACAACACATTTTCAATCACCACTATTTTTCCATTTCTTCTTTTGATCACCACGTTGCCAACTCCCTCAGTTTCCAAGGTTCTGTCATCAACAAACCTGATCTTTCTCTTTTTTGATGTATCAATATCCACCAGCCATTCTTTGTGACTTGTCATATGATTAGAACATCTATTATCAAGAAACCAAAATTGAGACGGAGAATGTTCTTCATTTATGGAGGCCATTAACAAGACTGTTTCTAGGTCTCATGAAGAACATTCTTCATTTGTGGTAGCCATCAACAAAACTGTGTCTGAGTCTGAATCATCTTCTTGAGCAACACATGCCTCATCCTCATCTTTCTTCTTCTACTTTCGTTTACCTGACCAACATTCATCAGCAAAGTGTCAAAACTTCTCACAATTATAATATTGAACCTTTTTCTTGTCAAAGTTCTTTGATTTTCCTTTGGGTTTAGCACTCGAACTTTCTCCCTTTGATGAAGACTCATAATTATCCTCAGATTTCTTGAATTTATTCTTCTTCCACTTTTTTTTCTGATCTCTTTTCTTATGAATTTGTGTTGCCAACGCTTGATCCCCAAACTTCACTCCGCTTCTTTCATCCATTCTTAATTCTCTTACTTCTAAAGTTCCCTGCAACTTTTTAAGACTCAATGTGGAAATGTCTTTGGATTCACCAATGGCACATACAATGTAATTAAACCTAGGATGTAAGGATCTCAAAATCTTCTCACAATTTTTGTTCAGTTAGCTTCTCACCACATCCAATTATTTGATTTGTGATACTCCTCAATCTTGAGATCATATCAGACACCTTCTCTTGTTCCTCTATCTGCAGCAATTCAAATTGTCTTTGTAGGGTTTGCAACTTCACCTTATTAACCTTTGTGTCTCTTGAATAATACTTCTCATGAATGTCGCATGCTTCTTTATCACTTTTTGCATTAGATATCTTGTAAAATTGGCAGTACCAAGGTATTGATGAAGAATGAATGTAGCTTTGCAATCTTTCTTCTTGATTTCTTTAAAACTTAATCTCTACTCCTTTGTTGGATTGGCTCCAAGATCCTCAAAATCGTTTTCTATGATTTCTAACACTTCTTGAAATCCAAACAATGCTCGAATCTGCACTCTCCATTTATCCCAATCTTTTCCATTAAAGTGTGGCATATGGGCTAAAAAATTTCCATTGTTTGCACTTGAACTCATCCTCACTTAACTCGTGTTTGATCCTCACACTTCACTCGTAATTATCACTCTTTAGTTTGGGTCAATAGTATTGCTCTAGAGACCAATTATCAGCTTTCAAGCTATTGCAAGAAAAATGAAATATAAAATGGGATATATGTTGTAGGACTTGTCTATTGAATGAATGAAATGTGTTATTTATACATGGTTTAATCCTATTCATTCTAACTATCCTCTAACTAACTAACTAATTAAGTGATTATTTAGTTAGTTATTACATGAAACAACTGCTTCACATGAATTACAAACAAACTTTCTAATACCAAGAAATTCTTGGTTTATCTTGTTTAATCTCATTTTTCCAGAACATTCTTGGTTTCTAACAAAAATAGTACCACTTCTTGAAATCCTTCACATAATTCGAGAAAGCTTCAAAATATTTTTGACTTTTTTGAAGGAAACGTGCCATAAACTCGATGGTCACCACCATGATAAAGAAAGGTGTAGACAAAGAAGATCGAAACACAAACAAAACTTATCCTAAACGTCATTGAAATTACTAGAAAATGCATGCTAACGAAGATCGAATTACAATAAAAGGACAAAGTGATGTAAAAAAAAAAAGTGGATGATCATAGTAACATGAAACTAACCTTGAATGAAAGAGGATAACAAAACTTGAGAAATAGCGAGTGTTTGAAACCACACGGTTTGGCAAAAACATTAGAAGGAAAATGAAGTCAAAGAAAGCGCATATCCAAAGGCACATATCCAGAAGCACTTTCAATCCAACAAATATAAACTCCCTCGAACGATGCAATCTAGGGGGGAAGTTGTTCTTAGGAAACCTAAACGTCATCTCTTGACATATGACCCAAGATATGATTGCTCAAAGAGCAAAACTGACACATAAATAGATGCCATGTCCTACGAAGTCCAACTAGCAAACTAAGAATATTCATAAGTCAAGTTAACCACTAAGCCTTTCAATGTTCAACTTGACGAAAACTACTCTAGGCCAAACTCAACTCAAAGTAGCCCAATTCACGTTTCTAATGGTTTGAATTTGGATCAACTTAACTCATAATTTAAGGTCATGGAGGGACCTTGAATTAGAGAAAATAATCATGATATGGATGATATCCATAGTCGGCATACCATAATATCGCATTTGTTCCTTAATTCCTAGCTGCTAGATGGTTGTGGTACGAATCTGGAGTCGACAAATCACAAGCTCCTATGTGCTGGAACCAAATTGATTTCATACTTAGAATTTTGATAATAACAATATTTTTAGGAGAACAATATATTTAACTTCAAAGAGTATGAAAAAATATTCATGTTTTTGAAGAAAATCTAAAATAAGATTTGATTCAAATTTATAATTAAAGAAAATCTAAAATAAGGAAAATTTAAAATAAGATTTGATTCATATTTAAAATTGAAGAAAATATGAAATAAGATTTGATTCAAATTTATAATTGATGAAAATCTAAAATAAGATTTGATTCATATTTATAATTGAAGAAAATCTTTGACCGAGTTGAAAAGAAGATATGGTCAAGATTTGAGTAATATTTGATCAAAATTTAATGAAGATTTGAAGAAGATTTTATTTGAAGAATTTACAAAGTCAATCTACACAAATTAGGAAGAAAATCAGTCTGAAGAATTTACATATTCAATCTGAAAAAGATACAATTCAAAATTAAACAAGGATTAAATTGGAACTCAAATTTTCACTATAAATAGACAGTCAAGGCTGAAGGAGAAACACAACAAGAAAACATGTATTTTGTGAGGGCTTTTGGCCCTCACAAAGGCCAAAAAGCAGCCACAAAAGGGGCTATTTGTGGCGACCTTAGGCAGCCACAAATAAGCTGGTCACAAATATTTGTGGCAGCCAAAACGACCACAAAGTTTGAAAAATACGTTGCCTTTTGTGAGGGCCTTTGCAGCCACAAAATCTTGCCTTTGTGAGGGCATAGGCCGCCACAAATGCCTCACTGTGTGAGGGCACAGACCGCCGCAAAGGACAGATTTTAAAAAGTTCAGCCTTTTTGAGGGCCCAAACCGCCACAAAATCCCCCCTTTGTGAGGGTTTAGGCCGCCACAAAGTATCATCCAGATTAAAAAATAAATATTTTGTGAGGGCTTAGGCCGCCACAAAATCTTACGTATATTAAAAAATTAATTTTGTAAATTCAAAATTAATACTGTATTATAATATTATATATAACAAATTAATATTAATATAAATTTAAAATTTAAAATTTAAAATTTAAAATTTAAATTAAAATTACAATTAAATTTAAATTTAAATTAAACTTAAAATAAAATATTTAAATTATAATTATAATTAAAGATTAATTTAAATTACAAATAAATTAAAATTAAAATTAAATTAAAATTTAAATAAAATTAAAATTAAAATTAAATATTAAAATTAAATATTAAAATTAAAATAAATATTATATATAAAAATATAATATTAATAATAATTAAAGTAATATTACCACCAAACCAAATAAAAAATGCATTCCAAAATTAATAAATTAAACATACAATAATTAACTAGGACAAGATAAATATGTGTTCATACAACCAAAAAATAAATTATGAAATTATTCAAATGACATCGATCAATCCTCATAATAAATCCTCTGATCAGCTCTACTCCCACCATCATTATTTCCTGCAATGTTACCCGACGAAAGAAGTCCCTCAAAAGTATTATTAATTTGTGTTGGAGGAGACATCATGGTTTGAAATTGAATTTCATCTTCAATTGCACCACCACTAGTCGAAGGAGGAGCCCTAGCTGGTTGAGGTTAATTTAAATCTGGTCTGATCAAGCCAGCTATTGGCATAGTTTGTCGGTATGCAGTCTGATGATCTGGTTGAGGTTGAGCAAGTTGATGTGAAGACGATGGAGGAACATACTGATAATTATGAAAATATTGTTGTTGCTGAAACATTGGCTGCTGTTGTTGTTGAAGGCAGAGTTCGGAGGATCCTGTTGTTGCTGTTGGAAATTTGGAGGCGGTTGCTGATGTTGGGAGTATTGAGAGTAATTTTGTTGTTGCTGGAATAGTGGTTGTTTATGCAAGTATTGAGGTCGAGGCGGGAACTGCTGATGAAACACAGGAGAAAATGAAAATTGTTGTTGTTAAAATTGTTGTTGTTGCTGAACCAGCTCATGCTGCTCTTGAAACTTTTGTTTCCATTCCTCATTCAATTTTTCAATTGCGGCTTGTATCAACTGTTGTGACCTTTCTTCTTGCTCACTTGCCCATTGCTCCTTTAACTAGTCAAGATTATCTATCGACGGACGATGAGATCAATCCATACTAGCATAAGAAGAAGACGTCTCAGTCTGAATATAGCTGGTTGGACCTTTCACAAAGGTTGATGATAAACTACCGGCACCCAGCACACGCCCTTTGTACTTGCCACCACTGATGTTCATAAAACTTGCGGTCTCATATTGTTTCCGCTGCACTGGACCAGCTCGCTGAGCAGGAGGAAGACTAGCTTGATAATCATCCCATTCTTTCATGACTTGTTGAAGTTGTTCCTATATTAAAAATAAAAAAATAAAAAATAAAAATAGTTAATAATTAATATATAATAATTTAGAGGTCTAATTAATATATAATAATTAATATATAATAATTACCTGAATCATTTTTGATAATTCATCAATATACTCATTTGTTTCAGGATTAACATGAAGATAGCGATGTATCTCTGCCTGAGTGACCTCCCTTCCAAGTTGCTTTTCCTAAAATATTAAATTAATGTCAAGTTTATAAGTTGGTGAAATGTGATGATTAATTGAATATAAATTAATAGATATATATCATAAATAGTAATTAATTACCATATAATATTTAATTTCTCCAGCAAACATGAAACCTCCCTTATGAGTATTGATACCCCTCTCAGATACTCTATTAATCTTTGCTTTTTCTCTCTTCTGTTTGTAAGCATATGTGTTCCATTTCCTCCACAAAGCAGTTCAAACATTTTCACCAATCCAATTAGGTCGTTTTTCCTCACCCTTATTACGTGCGTAAGCCAACATAGATGAGAGACGCTTTGAAAAGCGATGGTCAAAAGAAGCCAAAACTGCGTCATCATGCTCTCTTTTCCAAGTACATTTAGTCCGTTGTTTGTTGAAATTTAAAAAATATTAAAAATATAATTAGTAATTCAATAAATTAATCAAATGTATATATAAATAGTAATTAAATAAATTAATCTAATCACTTACTTTGAAACAATGTAAAAATTGATCAACTTCACTAAATTGAGGTGTCTTATCCTCTTTTATCTCACCCCAAGACAACCATGGTTTTTTATATTTCTCGTTTATGACTTCAGCAATTGCCTTTGCAGATGATTTAAAAGGAAGATATCTTCAAAGTTTACATGCAAATTAAATATAAAAATGAATTAATAAAATAATGTAACATGCAATAATGAAATATTTAACAATCATAATTAATTTAACAATCATAGTTTACATACCCATCTCCTTTTGGAATGATGACAATGTGGTTGTAGAAATCAACACATCCAGGTTCCATTATTTCGTCTATGGTATAAGGCTTTACTGGGACCTCAGGATATAGAGGAATAACTCCACCACTAGTACCAATTGGTCGGCATCGGCATGAGAGATGGGTCATTAACAACACGTGGTTTAACAACTTTTTTCTTACCACGTGATGTTTTGGATATTCCTCGTATTGCCACCATTCATGTTCCTCCTGATCCTTCCGATCTTCCTGATCCTCCTACTCCCGACACTGAAGCCATGTCTATATATATATAATACACTTGTCTTACATTATGGGCCAGGGCAAATGGATCAAACCGTGGATATTTTTTGCTCATACGAATGTCTACAGTATTGGATATCAAATTTATTTTAGTTCCTCTGCTAGATGGATCTCCAATGTTTGACTCATGACAAAGTTGACTAATAGTCTCATCTCCAATCACATGATCCAAATTTGACATTTCATCAATTTGATATGCAACTTCTTCATTTTGACCTGCTTCAACTTCTTCTATTCCACTTGTTGGTTTTGTTTTGATTGCAGCACACCAACCTTGTTTGCTTTTAACAGTTGATGGATAAGGAACATAATACACTTGTCTTACATTATGGGTCAGGGCAAATGGATCAAACCATATTGGATATGAAATTGATTTTAGTTCCTCTGCTAGATGGATCAAACCACTTACAGTAAAACAACACCACTTTTTTTTGCATAATCTAGGAACGTGTAGTCAATTTTGTAAATATGCTCAATTATGCCATAGAAATCTTCTACTACACCACTATCAGAGACACTTTTCATACAAACTCCACTATTAATTGTTTCTTTTCCTTCGGTCCAAGATTTAGTGTGAAATTTGTATCCATTGACGTAATAGGTGTGCCATTCTTTGAAACTTCTACTCGGGCCCATAGATAAGTGCCTCAAGTGGATGTTGATAGGAGTTTGTTCTTCGAGATGTACTTGTTGTTGAAACCATAATGGAAAATTTGAATGTATATCATCAGATGATTGTCCCGTAGTTAAAAATGCCTTGATCGATGACCATATATATGGTGAATATCAATTTAATCATATAATTAAATTTAATTAATAAGAAGATGAATTTAAAATGTACTCAATGTATGGTTTAACTTCAGTGCATTTAATCAAAACGTGAACATGTGCCGCATTAAATACTTTGTTGTTTGGCCAGAAAATCGGAAAATCCCTACCAGCATGATGACCAGACAAGCAAAAAATTGATAAAGCATATGGATGACGTATAACACTATCAGTAGCGTTTCTTCCGTTAACTGGTGACAACGTTTCGTTGTTGAAATAATGAGAACAAAAGTGTGTTGTTTCACGGTGAAGGTAAGATGAACAAATTGAGCCCTCAACTCTAGCTTTGTTTTTCACGGTGTAGGTATGAACAAATTGAGCCCTCAACTCTATCTTTGTTTTTCACCGACCGTTTTGAATAACCCATGAACCTATAATATACAAAGAGATGTACAATAAGCTCTGTAACACCCCGTTTTTCAAAGCGATGGTGTATTTTTTTTTTCAAAAGGGATTAATATAAAACAGAGAAATAAATAAGGAAATACCTTTGGATAAATAGTTGAGTCATTATAATTTACAAGCAGCGGAAAAGTTTCTCCAAATATGAATCCAAAGTATTTACACAACAACAAATGATACATGGAACCCATTCAAATAAGATGTCATACTGACAATATTAGTAAAGGTACAATTTTCCAGTTCAAAATAACGTAATCCAAAAAAACATTTGTTCCCTCTATGTCATCCTAATCTGATTATTGTTAAAAAAAACTATAGCTATACACCCTGAGTGATCTCCACGCGCCCCGTGAGATCCTCCTAACATAGCTCCAGTCAAGCATTCCCATCTACATTCCCATCCGTAGGGTACGAATTGGTAGGATCGTCCTGGCTCTCATCTAAGGGCAGAGCCCAGATTTCCACAATAGTTGTAAAGGGTCACCAACCGAAATTAACAGTTAACACATAACATTTAAGTTTTCAAATGCACAAGATAACCTTTCAATCTAGCATGCACCTTAAAAGGGTTTTCCATATGCTAAAGTTCATATAACACTTTGCCAATTAAAAATGAAATCAAAATAAAGTTCTCAATCCATCAAGTAATACATAACTAACCAAGACATTGATAAATCAATTGAGCAATCTGTTATCTAACTCAAAATAAGAATTTCTACTAAGCCAATCGATTTCCAAATCGATTTCCTGAAGGTTTTTAGTGAAATTTGAATTCTGGGCTTAATTCAATCGATTGGGAAATCAATTGACAGGATAGCTCAGCCCCTGACTTAATGCCAATCGATTTCCAAATCGATTTTTGTCAGTTTTGCTGAATTCCTGCATGGCCAAATCGATTTC
>NC_021161.2:30522983-30526631 GCF_000331145.2 Cicer arietinum
ACACATATATATATATATAATTAATTAATTGTCTTCGTCTTCGTCTTCGTCATCATCGTCGTCGTCATTTGATGAGTGAATTAAGTCATTGCCTTCATCATTCTCTAATTCATCTATTTCTTGTTCATCAACTTCTTCTCCAATGTGTGACTCATGACAAAGTTGACTAATAGTCTCATCTCCAATCACATGATCCAAATTTGACATTTCATCCATTTGAAATGCAACTTCTTCATTTTGACCTGCTTCAACTTCTTCGATTCCACTCGTTGGTCTTGTTTTGATTGCAGCACACCAACCTTGTTTGCTTCTGACAGTTGATGGATAAGGAACATAATAGACTTGTCTTACATTATGGGCCAGGGCAAATGGATCAAACCGTGGATATTTTTTGCTCATACGAATGTCTACAGTATTGGATATCAAATTTATTTTAGTTCCTCTGCTAGATGGATCAAACCACTTACAGTAAAACAACACCACTTTTTTCGCATAATCTAGGAACGTGTAGTCAATTTCGTAAATATGCTCAATTATGCCATAGAAATCTTCTACTACACCACTATCAGAGACACTTTTCATACAAACTCCACTATTAATTGTTTCTTTTCCTTCAGTCCAAGATTCAGTGTGAAATTTGTATCCATTGACGTAATAGGTGTGCCATTCTTTGAAACTTCTACTCGGGCCCATAGATAAGTGCCTTAAGTGGATGTTGATAGGAGTTTGTTCTTCGAGATGCACTTGTTGTTGAAACCATAGATGTACTTCAAAGTGTATATCATCAGATGATTGTCCCGTAGTTAAAAATGCCCTGATCGATGACCATATATATGGTGAATATCAATTTAATCATATAATTAAATTTAATTAATAAGAAGATGAATTTAAAACGTACTCAATGTATGGTTTAACTTCAGTGCATTTAATTAAAACGTAAACATGTGCCGCATTAAATACTTTGTCGCTTGGCCAGAAAATCGGAAAATCCCTACCAGCATGATGACCAGACAAGCAAAAAACTGATAAAGCATGTGGATGACGTATAACACTATCAGTAGCGTTTCTTCCGTTAACTGGTGACAACATTTCGTAGTTGAAATAATGAAAACAAAAGTGTGTTGTTTCACGGTGTAGGTAAGATGAACAAATTGAGCCCTCAACTCTAGCGTTGTTTTTCACCGACCGTTTTGAATAACCCATGAACCTATAATATACAAAGAGATGTACAATAAGCTCCATGTATATATAAGTTGAAGTATATTGAAAATCAAGTATATGTATATATATATCACCTTTCAAATGGATACATCCATCTATACTGAACTGGTCCATCAAGCCTAGCCTCAGTTGCAAGATGCACTGAGAGATGCTTCATGGAATCAAAAATCCCAGGAGGAAATACTTTCTCCAACTTACATAGAATGATCGGAATGTTACTTTCCATCTTCATGAGATCTTTATCAATGAGTGTTGAAGAACACAATTTCTTGAAAAATTGACTCACTTCAATAAGTGGGTTCAATACATGTGTCGGTAAAGCACTAAAGGCAATAGGAAGTAAACACTCTAAAAATATATGACAATCGTGACTTTTCATCCCATGCATCCTCCCATTTTCCACATCAGCACATCTTGCCAAATTAGAACAATAACCGTCAGGCGTCTTCAACTCTTTGATCCAACAATAAACATATTTGGCTTCATCAGTAGATAAAGTGTAATTCGCACGAGGTTTTAGGGTCTTGCCGTTTTGTTCCACAAACAACAAATCTAGTCGTCTGCAATATATACCTATGTCTTTTCTAGCTTTGTCGTTATCTTTTGTTTTCCCTTTCACATTCATGACAATATTAAATATATTGTCAAAGAAATTTTTCTCAATATGCATAACATCAAGATTAAGTCTCAAAAGATTATCTTTCCAATACGGTAGATCCCAAAAAATACATCTTTTTGTCCAATTATGCCATTGTCTGCAACCTTGTGGTTTACAAGCCACACCATTAACAACATGTACCTTTGGCATATATTTTACTTTATTCCAAACTTGTTCTGATGTCAATTTAAGCGGGGGTCCTAGACTTTCTGCATAGGCCTTCATAAATGCAGCTTTGTTCCTTCTAAATGCATGATCAGCAGGTAAAAACCTACGATGCGAGTCAAACCACGATGCCTTCCCGCCAAATTTTAAAGTAAATGCTTTTGTATCTTCCATAAAAATAGGACAAGCTAATTTACCATGGGTGCCCCATCCTGACAACATCCCATAAGCGGGGAAATCATTAATGGTCCACATCAATGCAGCTCTCATCATAAAATTTTCTCTCCGAGCAATATCATATGTCAAGACACCATTCCACAACCTCTTCAAATCGTCAATCAAAGGTTGTAAAAAAATATCAATACCAGTTGTAGGATTAGAAGGACCTGGTATCACAGCAGCTAAGAACATATAAGGTTTAGACATACATATATCAGGAGGAAGATTGTAAGGAGTAACAATAACCGGCCAACAAGAATAAGGAGTAGACGATGCTTGTATGTAAGGCTTAAATCCATCTGAGGATAATCCATGTCTTACATTGCGTGGATTTGACGCAAAATCAGGATGCATTTGATCAAAGTGTTTCCATGCCTAACCATTAGACGGATGTCGCAACTCACCTGAATTTCTTCTATTCTCATAATGCCACGTCATCTTTCATGCAGTTTGTATTGATGCAAACAATCTCTGCAATCTTGATACAATAGGTAGGTAAAACATTGCTTTCCTTGGAATTGATTTTCCCCTACTTACCCTAGAGTTATTCCTTTGGTGATACCTTGGTTGTTGACAAAACTTGCATTTAACTAAGTTAGCATCATTCATACCAAATTCATTGTCATAATACAGCATACAACCTTTAACACAACAATCAATCCTCTTGACACCTAATCCTAACTTTGACACTAACCATTACGCATCGTAATAACTTTGCGGCAAACCATCTCTAACAGGTGTTGCGTCTAGCATCATTTTAGTCATCAAATCCAAAGCTATATCAGGAACATGAAATTGAGACTTTAGACCTAATAGTCTAATACACATTGATAACTTTGGGTTTGGAGATCCTTCAAACAACGGTTTATTTGTCTCTTTCAAAAGACCTTAAAATCTCTGAGCTTCTTCATTCAGAAGTCCATCGGTGTCGTCATATTGATCTTCATTGAATGACAAATTAACCCTAACAGCATCCGAGATCATATCATTCATCGCCTCCAAGTGTTGATAGTTATAATAATCTATACCTAACATGTTAGTACTACTTGAAGGACCTATGTTATAATTCTACACACATGTACTAGTATTAGGCGCCGCTGGAGACTTTTCTCCATGATTAGTCCAAATCCAATAGTTAGGCATAAATTCATCTGCATACAAATGCACTCTTATTTCATCTTCACTTTTAAACCGTCTACATCGACATAAACAACATGGACATCTCATTCCCCCTTCATCTTGGACAATTTGTTGCACTCTCGCAAAATTCAGAAAGTCTTCAACCTTGTTAGCAAAACGTTGTTTAAGACCCTTTCTTCCAGGAAAATTCCTATCGTACATCCAACTACGGTCTAAATCCATATATATATATATATATATATATG
>NC_021161.2:30527131-30542778 GCF_000331145.2 Cicer arietinum
ATAATAAATTATTATCAAGACTAATACTATAATTATATAAACCAAAATAAAATTTTAAATGATATTTTTTTAATAATCAAGACTAACAAAAAATCAACTATATATATATATATATATATATATATATATATATGTTCAAGACTTATAACAAAAATTAATAATTAATATCATCAATTTTAATAATGTTTTTTTAAAAAAATAGTTATATTAAAATCAATAAGTTTTATTATATATGTCAATTAGGGGAGTATTAATTAATTTGCAAAGAAAATAATAAATTATTATCAAGACTATATAATTATATATATAAACCGAAATAAAATTTTAAATGATATTTTTTTAATCATCAAGACTAACAAAAAATATCAAGACTAACAACGGCCTGGACGGCCTGGACGGCCACTACTGGCAACGGTCCTTTGGGCGTTTGTGGCGGCCTTTGCCGCCACAAAATGCAATGGATATAAAAATTTGTGGCGGCCTGGACGGCCAGAAAAGCCAACGTCTCTTTATTCCTTTGTGGCTGCCTTTGCAGGCACAAAATGCAACAGGTCAGGCTTTTGTGGCGGCATTTGCAGCTACAATCTGCAACGTCACTGGAAATATTTGTGGCTGCCTTTACCCTCACAAAATTTATATTTTGTGGCTGATAAAGCCCTCACAAAAATCTTAAAAATTTAGTTGGATTTTGTGGCTGCCTAAGCCCTCACAAAATCACAACGTTGTAGATTTTGTGAGGGCTTAGGAAGCCACAAAATCCACCTAAATTTTTAACCCTTTGTGAGGGCTTTTTCAGCCACAAATAAAAACCAATTTCAATTTTTGTATTTGTGAGGGCTTTTTCGGTCACTAATTTGTGAGGGTTTTTTTCGGCCACAAAATATTTGTAAAATTGGCCACAAATTAATGTTTTTCTTGTAGTGAAAAGCATCGAAAAGCATAAAAAAGTAACTCAAGCTCAAAGTTCTCATTTCTTCTTAGAGTTGAAAGAGAGAAACACTTGTTCAGGTTAAAAATATTTTCTGAGTGTTCTTTTCTTATAGTGTGATATTAATTATTATTATCAGCTTTGTTAGAAGCAACTACTCAAATTCCAATCTTTTGTATTCAATCCGATAGTGGTTTAGTTCCTTCTTCAATATGAGGTTGTTAGGTTGGTAGAAGAAGATTTGGCTTGTAGGGTCAAGGTCGTTATTTCCTCAAAAGTCTGGGGTTGTCAGACTTTTTGGGAAAACTGACATGGAGGGTCAAGTGCTTTGTAATTCAAGTTATTTGAATTAGTGGATTAAAGCCTTTTGAATGAGGGGACTACATGTAGCCAAGTTAATGGTGAATCATTATAAATCTACGTGTCAAATTATTTATGCATTCATTACTTGCTATCTATGAATCTGATTACTTATACTCCAAGTAAGTCACCAAAACCAAACTAGTTTATTTATTTATTTATAAATTATAAAAAAGTTGTCAACTTTGGCAAACAAAACTCAACCCCCCTTCTTGTGTTTGCACCTTCAGTTAGAAGTAGCTACTCAAGTTACAAACCTTTGTATTCATACCCGATAGTTGTGTTAGTGTGCCTTCAACAATCTGGGGTTGTTAGACTGTGTGGAGAAGACTTGGCTGGTAGAGTCAGTGTGTGTGTGTTCCTAAAAAATTTGGGATTGTTAGGTTGTTTGAGTAGATTAGCTTAGAGGATCAGGTGCTTTGTAATTCAAGTTGTCGAATTAGTGGATTAAATCCTTCTGAGTGAAGGGACTGCATGTAGCCAAGTTAGTGGTGAACTAGGATAAATTACTTGGGTCATTTTATTCTTGCATTCCTTAGTTTGTGATTTCTTCTATTCTAAGTAAATCATAAAGTCTGAACCAGTTTAATCAAATAATGAAATAGTTATCAACTTAGTCAAACATAATTCGACCCCCTTCTAATGTTTGGACTTTCACCTCCACAAATTATTAAGGAACATACCTTTCCTTGTACTAAACATCTTGTGTGGAAAATGTTATCCCTTTCTTTTGTGTCTTTCAAACCTCAACTTTTTGTTAACAAGCATTTCTACACTTTCATTAAGTGTTGTGTCCTCCTCTTTGATTTGGTTTCTCAACATCCTTCTCACCATGAGAATTTCTCCACTAGGTATTTCTTCTTTCACTTCTTCATAAGCATGGTTCTCTTTATTGCGCATTGAGAAGAAATATGTCATTGGCCTTGACATTTGAGACACTTAACACTTTTTTTAGTCAAAGTAAAAGTGAAATCAATATTAAATATAAAAATTAACCTAGCAAAATTTTGAAAATTTCCCTTTGATGGATACTTACGAATGGTCATGATTTAGGGATTATGTAATCACCTTTTATAGAGCAAAACCTTTACACACGAACATTGAAGATAATAATAAATGGTGTTCAAACGACAATGTCTCTACATAGCCTGCACAAACAAATCTAGAATGAGAGCAACCTCAATTTTAGTGCTAGTTGATGTGTGAGACTGACATCGAATGACTAGGGTTTTTGTTTATGATTACATCACTTCAATAAGGTTTCTATTTATTGATCCTTATACTAACCTAGCCCCCCAAAACTAATTGTGTTCCACATTTCATTTAATTCATGTTGGTGCATCATAAGATTGTCCACTTAATCAAATAAGTGTTACTTATTTATGCTTTTAACCTCTTATTAATTGGTTCTCGCATGTGTGATCTTGTTGGTTCCAGCAACGCTGGTAATAATATTAAATAATATATCTAATACTATAAACAATGAGCGCTATCTAGCAACACATCATTGCTACTCAAATGAAGAGAATGTCTTCTGATTTGAAATAACCTTTTCGTCATAATGATCTCTTGTACAATTAGTATTTTGCCCTTATATATTTATTGAACACAAAGCATAGTTTGTAACAACAAATAAGATCAATATCTCATATTGATTTATTTCAGAACAACCATGCATTTAACAATAATACTCTAGCAAGGGGCCAACCGATATTACTCATGTTATGTAGGAGAGACAAATCTTATCTAGTTCACTCATGTTATATTGGACGGCAATGGAACATTCAACTCCCCATGTAGGACCATAGTAGTTTAGGTCAATGTGTGACATACACCATTATCACTGTGAGAATAACTTATAAAATTTACATAACACACTATGTAGTATTCTTATGGGGGGTGTCAATCTAGCACACATATACCTCAATGTGCACCTTTGTTGTGAATTGACATCTCATATCAACAACATGTGAGATAGGGTTACCAGTCTACACATAATAGTCTCGATTGTATTATTGTTGCCCTTTAAAAATAATACTTCATTACATATATTTAAGAGTAAAGTTCTATTTCGCAGCCGAGTCACCCATTCAATGTTTAATCATATCAAATTTTACCCATGGACTTTATTACGTTGAAACATTTGTTGTGAATTGACATCTCATATCAACAACATGTGAGATAGGGTTACCAGTCTACACATAATAGTCTCGATTGTATTATTGTTGCCCTTTAAAAATAATACTTCATTACATATATTTACGAGTAAAGTTCTATTTCACAGCCGAGTCACCCATTCAATGTTTAATCATATCAAATTTTACCCATGGACTTTATTACGTTGAAACAAACATAATAACTGAAATTGTCTAATATTAAAATAAATAGCATGATACAAGTCTTAAGTTCAAATATATAACATTGGCCTCTAGGGCTTACACCAACAAAAGTACAAGGAGAGGAAGTGATAGCTTTACCTTTGGTTTCAATTGTGGCTTCCTTGGATGAACAACTTTAATTGGTCAATCAATATCCCTCCATCCTTTGTTTGTCCCTCCAACTAAGGAAATTGAAACTGATAGTACCTTTTCTTGCTTGACTTTTTCTTTTGAGTTGTTCTACTTTGATGGCTAGATGCAATAATTCTTCCATCTCCACATAGTGATGTAGCTCCACTGTGTAACTTATGTCACATATTAGCTCATGAAGGAACCTAACCATGGTTGCTTCATTATCTTCTTCCTGGCTCTTATTTTTTCAACCTTTATTTTCTGAAAGAATTCATCAACACTATTGGAACCTTGAGTGAGTCTCTACATTTTGTTGTGCAAATCCCTATGGTAATAGGAAGGCATAAATCTTGTTCTCATAACTCTCTTAATCTCCTCCCCAGACAATGATATATTATATAAATTCAAGGGTAGAAACATGTAGTTTCTAAATATTAGTATAGGTATTACAAGCAAAAAAAAAATTCAATTTTTGTTTCCCACTAAATAAACATTTGGATCATTTGTCCATTATTTTCATTGCCTAGCACCAGTGATTCGAATAGCACAGGACTCGACGTCGATGCTTTTCATAACAAGATTAATGAAGATGCAAATTATCATGAACGGGAAGGAATAACCTCGAAATTTACTTCAACAACATATGACACTGAACCTACAGTGAAGTTGGATTATTTTTCATTGCCTAGCATCAATGGTTCAAGTAGCGTAGGATTCCATGTCAATGCTTTTCAGAACATTATTAATGAAGATGTCTTGGCTGCAATTGTTGATTTAATCTCTACTTTTGGCACTTGAAAAGATTCCAACATATTCAAAGACCTTCCCGATTGGGAGACCACTTACCATATCCACGCTGTTTGGTATCAACTTGGAGAAAAAATTTCAAAATCATGTCCTTAACTTGAAAACTCCTCTTTTTAACTCTTTTGTCATAAAACCTACTCACCTTTTTCTATCAAACAATGTTGTTTAAAGCTATCATCCTCTCATGGGTTAGTTTATCTAATTGGCCATACATTCTATTCCAATAGTCTTGCACAGATAAATCATTTTGCCTTTGTATTGTCAAAGATTGCTAATTTATTTTTATTGGTAACATAACCTCGTGACCATACGCCAATTGAAAAAGGGTGGTGACAATTGCACCCTTTCAAGATTTTTGATACGCCCAAAGTACCTTATTTAACATTTCTCGATCAAATTATCAAAATTTTGTTAATATCTTATACTTGACCGTTGTCTTTGGCATTGTAAGGAGTCAAAGCAAGTAATTTTATGTTCCTTCATTCATCATACCATACCACTTTTTTTCCAACAAACATTGTTCCTCTGTCTGTAGTTAATGTTTGAGGGATTCAAACCGACACACAATAGGTTCTTCGATGAAATCTATGACATCTTTCTACTCTAGTTCTCTTAATGTAATGGCCTTAACCCACTTTGAAAAGCAATATACAACCACTAAGATATACTTATGTCTTTTCAAAGATGATGGGTGGATATACTTATGTCTTTTCAAAGATGATGGGTGGATTTGACTGATCAAGTCTATAGCCCATCCTCAAAATGACCAATGCTTGAAGATATAGTGCAACTTGTCAATCGTCAATAGGTATATGTTGATAATTAGCATGTTTTTTGCACTCTTTACCCTATTTGAAAAATTTCAAGCAATCCTTAACCATTGTTGGCCAAAACAGGCTTTGACATTTTAAAATCTATTGTACTTGTCCCTTGCTTTATATCCCCCACAAGTGCCTTGTCTTTTAGCTAACGCATCGTAAGCTTGTTTTTCACCTAAACATCTTTCTAAAGTATCATCACACAATTGTTTGTATAATTCATCCCTAAGTATAATATAGAATAGAGGTATATATCTTATTTTCTTATCAGGTTTCCAGCTTGGATTGCAGAAGTATTCAATAACGTCAATTCTCCGATCATTGGATTCGATCTCATCAATGGTCATGACTTTGAACTCACATTCTTCAATAACATTTCGACCCTTGATGATTTCATCAAATTGTTTTATCAATAGTTTATAACTAGAAGTGCTTTGAGCCAATTCATTTGCTTGGAAATTTTCTATTCAAGGGATGTATTCCAATATTACTTCATCGAACAATGTCTACAATTTGTTAGTACACACAAAGCATTTAGCAAATTTCAACTCTCACATTTAGAAGTTCTATTTAACTGGTTGATAAAAAATTATGAATCTCCTTGAATTAAATTTTTACTAGGTTTAAACCTGAGCAACAATTCAAGTCGTGCAATTACGGCTTTGTATTGTGCTTCATTATTTGAACATCTCTTAGATAACTTATACCTAAACTTGGATGGATATCCTTGAGGTGACACAATCATCATTCCAATGCAACTTCCTTTATCATGGCATGATCCATCAAAATAATGTTTCCAAGGATTTACAACTATATATAATTTTGTTCGAATATCTCACTGTCATCTGATACTCTTCATCATATGCATATTTTTCATTGTTTCTAGTCTTATTTATCTTTTATTCATTAGTTAATCTAAGGAGTTATTTGATATATTTTGTTAATTTTATTTCTTTTCTTTAATGAAATATTTATGATCTTATTTCCTTGATTAAGTAGAGAATTTTCGGAGTTTTGCGTTGTTACTTTGTTTTAATGCAGTGCTGAATTTTGGTGAGAAATCAACATGACCTATGTGGAGTATTTAAGCCATATCTGGAGTTTTAGATGTCCAATTGGAGTCAAACCAAGTGCAAATGACAGTTATGATCTATAGCTACAACTTTCATGACTACCCCGAAACCAAATTCGGATCACAAGAGGAGAAACATGCACTAAACTCCAAATAAAACATGTTGCGCGCCCCAAGCGCATTCCACGCTGATGTTACTGTCCATTCGTGCCTCAAGCGCGTCAGAAGCGCGCGACGCGCAGCATAACACATGAAAACTAGTTTTTCTAAATTTTTAGGGACCTTTTTGACTATTGGGAAGTGGGGAGACTTGTGCCCTAGCAGAGAAACTCAAAGACGGCCGTTTCTAACACCATTGAAGCAGTTTTATCAAGAATCATTCATGACTCTTTCTTGTAATTATTCTCTAATCTCTATCTTTTCTATCTCTTTAATGAGTAACTAAACCCTATTTGTTAGTGATGAATGTAACAAGATGAAACCTTTATTTTTATGATTTGATTTCTAGTTATATGAATGAGTTTATTGAATTATTTTCCTCATCTATGTGCTTAATGCTTTTTATTGTTTGATCAACATTAAAATGTTCTACAATTCGTATTTTGAAATGGAAGTGGACTTTATGAGTGCTTGAGACGAGAAATTCATGAATTTGTAGTCTAGGGATAGATGTAGGTCATGAAACCAATTAAATTAGTTGCAAAGGCAATAGTTTAAAAAGAAAACTTATGTACGGTAAGGCTTAATTCTAATCTTAAATCCACTAAGGAATTAGGGGTTACTTTGGAATTAAAGGTTTTGTCACTAAGACATTAGGGCAAGAATAATAAAGTGAATTCGGTTATAATTCAATAAAGGAATTCAGTAACTAGAATCAAATTAGACACTAAGGTTCGATTCGAAGTGACATTCATCCCTGGGAAACGCAATCCTTGAGTTCGACATTTAGTACAACCGTTTTATTATTACTTACAACGATTTAGTACACTTGCTTAAAAAAAAAATCAATTAATTAAATAAATTAAATTCAATAGTGATATGACAATCCCTGACAACGACGCCAAAAAGTTCATAGTGTTTCACCAAGTGTACTGAATCATTGCAAGTAATAATAAAACGGTAGTACCAAGTGTTCGAACTCAAGGATTGTGTTTTACTATCAAATTATATTTAATTACTAAAATTGAACAAAAAGTTGTCAAGTTGATTGAAATAATATTTAAAATTAACAAGAGTAATGAAATTGATCCTTTATAATAAGAAAAATGTATGGGATGAGTTTCACTTCGAATCCAACCTTGGTGTCTAATTTGATCCTAGTTACTAAATTCCTTTATTGAGTTATTACCAAATTCTTTTTATTATTCTTTCCCAAATGTCTTAGTGACATAACCTTTAATTCCAAAATAACCCATAATTCTTTAGTCGATTTAAGAATAGAATTAAGCCTTACCGTACATAAATTCTCTTTTTAAACTATTGCCTTTGCAACTAATTTAATTGGTTTCATAACCTTCATCTATCCCTAGACTACAAATTCATGAATTTCTCATCATAAGCATTCGTAAAGTCCACTTCCGTTTCAAAATACGAATCGTAGAACATTTTAATGTTGATCAACCAATAAAAAGTATTGAGCACAGAGATGAGAAAAATAATTCAATAAACTCATTCATATAACTAAAAATCAAATCATAAAAATAAAGGTTTCATCTTTTTACATTCATCCCTAACAAATAGGGTTTAGTTACTCATGATAGAGTTACAAAAGACAAGGATTAAAGAAGAATTACAAGAATGACTCATGAATGATATTTGATAAAACTGCTCCAATGATGGTAGAAACGACCGTCTTTGAGTTTTTATGCTAGGGCACAAGTCTCCCCACTTCCCAACAGTCCAAAAGATCCCTAAAAAGTGATAAAAAAAAAGAGTTTTAATGTTCTGCTGCGCGTCACACGCTTAAGGCGCAAATGGACAATAACATTAGCGCGGAATTCATTTGGGGGGCGCCCGGGGCGCAGATCGACAGTAACATCAACGCGAAATGCGCTTGGGACGGGCAACATCTTCTGTCTGGAGTTTAGTGCATGTTTCTCCTCTTTTGAATTTGAATTTGGTTTTGGTGTCTTCATGACAGTTGTAGCTATGGATCATAGCTGTCATTTGCATTTGGTGTGACTCCAATTGGACATCGAAAACTCCATATATGGATGAAATACGCCACATAGGTTATGTTGATTTCTCACTAAAATTCAGCATTGTATTAAAACAAAGTAACAACGCAAAACTTTAATCAAGGAAATAAGAACATAAATATTTCATTAGAGCAAAGAAATAAAATCAACTAATGAATAAAAGATAAATAAGATTATAAATAATGAAAAATATACATATGATGAAGAGTCATCATTATCTACTAAGTAATTAGCCAAAAATCTGCTATTATTTGGCCTTTCACCACTTTCAGCGGAACATATGTTAAATCCCATTTACCTATTCTATTAAGCACATGAGTAATACATAGCTAAACAAAGCTTCTCAATAGCACTATATGTGATTGCAACGTATACTAAAACCTATTTAACTAGTAGATGACTCTTTGATTGGCATCAATATCTTCTTGAGCTAGAAAACTACCTAGAGTCTCCTTCGAGGAAGAGACGCATAATTTTAAAGGTCTTCCTTTCATCAGAGGCATCATAATTAGAGGATTGACTACCTTTGTATCTCTTCGGAAGCTATTTGATGCTCCTTATGCCAACGAATTTCATCTTTTTTATTTAATGTAATCAAAGGGGTAAACACCTTTGTTCTTCTTCATAAATTTGAAATCAATTACCTTCGACTGAGATTCTATTTTGTTCTTTGGGGTGAAGATTTTATGATGGCCTTGGTTTTTCTTGTGTCCACTTTTACTCTTTTTCTTTGAAAGAAATCCATGAAATTTTCCCCTAATTATACCAAACGCACACTTAATAGGATTCATTTTTAAATTAAATTTTATCATCCTTTCGATTGCTACCCTTAAATGCGACAAATGGTCTAATATATAGATTTTGATTTAACCACTATGTTATGAATATAAACGTGCACAAAATCATTTAAAATTAAATTCATTGCTCCTTGATATGAAGCCCCCATTTTTTTAAACAAAAGGCATCATGACCCATTCAAAAGTTCCATGAGCTTCGATCATCTAAATGCAGATTTGGGAACATCATCTTCAGCAATAAAGATTTAGTTATACCCTTAATATCCATCCATTAAGCTTAAAATTTCATTTCCAGAAACAAAATCTACCAACATAACAGCTATATACACACACATACACACACACACATATATATATATATATATATATATATATATATATATATATAAAAGTAGCTGTATTTAAATCCCTAACGTTTATGTACATTTGATCATAGTATTTGGGCACATGTTTTTAGCTTTTTAGTTTGATATTTTAAAATCTCTTTATAGCTTAGATTAATATTTTTAGCTTGTTTCTAAACTTTGGGTCGAATTTGGATTATAATTTTATTATTTGCATTTTAATTTTATTATTTGTATTTTGACTCTTATTCGCATTGTAAGACATAACTTGAGCTATGGATATCGGATTGGCGCATACGAGGAGGCGTGTGAAAGCTAACAATCAGAGCTACAACTTTTGTATTGGAAGAAAAGACCAATTCCGAACTCTATTGGGCCTCAATTGCAGATTTCGTAATCTGGACATTTGTAATAATTTTAAATAGCGAGTCACTTGTTTTTAAACCCTAAACCCTAAAGCTCAATTTCAAGTACTATATATTGGCAGTTTTGTTTCTTTTCTACAGACGAAAAATTTAGAATTCAGATTGCTACAAGAAATAAATAGTTTTTATTTTAGTTTCATGGAAGACTAATTTTATAAGATTAATCCACGAGTTCAGAGTTTCATCAACACCTTGAGATTCAGGTTACACTGTCAATTTCAATTCATGATTATATTCTTTTTTTATTTTATTATATTGATATTTTGATTGCTTAAATTGAATTTCAATAGGATCAATTAAATTTATTTGATAGAATTTGGTTTCGGTTTCTAATTTAATTGAATTATAATTTTTCGACGCTTGATCATTAATTGTAATATTTTGATGATTGTGATGTTTAATCCAATCAAATAGGATTGATTACGTTTGTTTGATCAATTCTATAGTCAAATAAGAATAGAATCACAAATTAGAAATTAAACCCATTGATAGAATTTGTGATAGGTCTGAAACTCGAATAAGTGGATTAATCATTTTGCTCATCTATTAAATCAAAAATCTAAAAAAAAAAACCCTTTTTAATTTCAACTTTCAATTCAGTTATTATTATTATATCAGAAGTCCTTGCAAAACGATTCCAGTTATTACCTCTATTTACATTTTATTAATTGCATTTTACTCGTATGGTACAGCGGATCAACACTCTTATTGTCCCATTTTTCTTTATTACTTGTACTATATTCGAAATCCAATCTACGTACTTGGAAGTTCTAATGAGCTTTGGTTCGAGCAATCTTTCAATTTATAATTTGATTTTTTGTTAATATTTTTGGCGCAAATCTTCAAGGACTTTGTTTCACAGGTTTCTTTCTTGGATTCAAGGGTGATATATGATCAACTAGCCTTCGATCCAACCCTGACATATCTTTGTATTTCCAAGAAAAGTAATCCTTGTTCTCATGGAATATTTTTATAATTTCCTTTTTTCAAATCTTCATCTAATAGTGCACTAATGTTAGTGGGTTAGGTTTTTCTCGATCTTCTATCAAATTAACTTCCTTGGGCAGATCTTGGGCTTCTAGCTATCCAACCTTATGAGACCATCCAATTTCAAACCCTAAGGATGAATCATCAAGTATGCAATCAAGAGATGTATCTAAAGTCGTTTCAACCTCTTTCTTTGTGGAAACGTTATTCAAATGAATTTCGCTCGAAGATTCTTTTTCAAAAAGGAATCCTATTGGTTTTTCTAACGGCTTTGCTACTTGTAACTCATTTGAACTCATTTTTTCAATTTTAGCTATCACAACCACACAGTCGCTTTTGGCTTCGAGAATTGCTCTCAATTTTGTTTTCGACCTCGTAAGCCGAAATTCCATCTACATAGCTTGATGAACTCATCCTAAAATTTTTTTGTTGTCCTTATCACAACCTTGTTCTACTTCTCTTATGTTGAATACAACATGTGTCTCAAAACATACCTTGGATTTCTCCTTTTGGCTCATTTTCTTTTTAGATTCATCAACTTCTGATTTGCATTAAGCTAGCTTATCCCATATTCTTTTTGCATTGAGAACTCCAACTTGTACTCTTTTGAAAGAACTTTCATCAACTACCGTTGGATTTTGAGTTTCAAAAACTATTTAAAAATCACAATTTATGCCACCGAAGATATTATTGGGTTGAGTCGCGGACTAGGTCGCTCTCTTTAAGACGTTTCGCGACACTGTCCAAATTGTGCAAGGCAGACTATCAACCACGAAGTCCCCAGGATAAAACAGCCCAGATTCACTGTATCGAAGTTCCACTGCACCGTAGAAAACCGTTCTAGAATTACACCCTCAATATGGCAGTTAAAGACACTCTCAATATGACAATTAAAGTCACTCTCAATATGGTACTATGACCATTCCTAATTACGGCATAATAACTGCTCAAAAAGACAAAAACAAATTGACTACGACATAATAACCGCTCTAAAAACAAAGTGACTACGACATAGCAACCGCTCTAAAAACAAAAGGACTACGGCATAACAACCGCTCAAAAAACCGAAAGAACTACGGCATAACAACCGCTCTAAAACCGAAGGGACTGCGACATAACAACCGCTCTAAAACCGAAGGGACTGCGGCATAACAACCGCTCTAAAACCGAAGGGACTGCGACATAATAACCGCTCTAAAACCGAAAGGTTGCGGCATAATAACCGCTCTAAAACCGAAGTGATTGCGGCATAACAACCTTTGGGATTTATTTATGACTTTCTCTGTAGTTAATTCTTTCGTCAAAGGATTTGCTAAATTATCATCAGTGCATACATGATCCACTATAACAACTCATTTAGAAAATAACTTTTTAACAGTGTTGTGCTTACGACGAATTTGTCGTCTCTTATTGTTGTAATAACGATTCTCAATCTTCGCAATAGTCGCGGTACTATCGCAGTGGATCAACACATCTATCATAGGTTTTTCCCATATAGGGATCTCAACTAGCAAACATCTCAACCAGCTTGCTTCTTCACTAGTAGTAGCTAGTGCTATCATTTCAGACTCCATAGTGGACTGAGCCAATATCGTTTGTTCTTCGATTTCCAAGATACAACACCACTCACTATATTAAAATATAGTTATCGATTGCTTTGGAGTCATCTGATAAGACGTTCCAATCAGCAACATTGTATCCTTCAAGGACTATAGAAAATCTTTGATAATTTAATCCGAGACTCATGGTCCTTTTCAGGTATCTCATGACTCTTTCCATAGCGTGCCAATGCTCCATACTAGGTCTACTGGTAAACCTGCACAACAATCCCACGATGTAGGCAATGTCGGGTCTAGTACAATTAGTGGCATATCTAAGTCTGCTAATGATGCTCGCATATTCAGTTGTATAACACCTTCACCAGTGTTCTTGAAAAGTTTCACACTTGGATCATATGGTGTGCAAGCAGGTTTCCAGTCAAAGTATTTATATTTCTTTAGGATTGATTCAACATAGTGAGACTAATCCAAAGAAATTCCATTTTCTGACTTAGTAATCTTGATTTCAAGGATTACATTATCTTCTCCGACGTCTTTCATATCAAAGTTGTTACACAACAATGATTTCAAAATATTAACAGCATGAATGTTTGAATCAAATATGAGTCAGTCGTCTACATAGAGACATATGGTAGTGCAAATGTCATTTTCAAATTTGTAGTAAATACATTTGTCACTTTCATTCACTTTAAACACATTCGATATAATAAAGTTATCAAAATTTTCATGCCATTTCTTAGGAGCTTATTTAAGACCATACAAAGATTTATCTAACATACATACCTTGTATTCTTGTCCTTGAATTACAAAACCATCAGGTTGTTCTATAATAGATTTCTTCTTCCGAATCACCTTTTAAAAAAGTTGTTTTAACATCTATTTGGTGTATCACCAGGTTAAGAATAGTTGCTAGTGATATGAGTATTCTAATAGATGTTATTCTAGTGATCGGAGGAAAAATGTCGAAGAAATCTATATTTTCTCTTTGTCTAAAACCTTTGACTACAAGGTGTGTCTTGTATTTATCAATCATTCCATTGGGTTTTAGTTTATTTTTTAATATTCATTTACAACCTGTTGATTTGCAACAAGAGGCAAGTCTACTAAATGTCAGGTCCAGTTAGACTCCAGAGAATCAATTTCATTATTTATTGCTTCTTGCAATAAGTCTGCATCTAAAGATTACAAAGCTTCTTAAGGATTTGCAATATCCTCTTCTAAAGTATAAGAAGTATAATGGGGTGTATAATCTTTAGCAAGTCTGACTCTCTTACTTCTTCGAGTTTCTGTTTCGCATTGTTTACTGCTTCTAGTTACAGAAACGTGACTTGGTTCGCTGCCCCCACTATTTCTCCTTTTGAAAGGGAATTTATTTTCATATAAGTCATCTTCATTTGACTTTATGATCACTTTTTCATTTAGGTCATAAAACCTATATGCTTTGTTCTTTACCGCATACCCAATGAATACACATTCATAGGCTCTACTGGCGAGTTTAATTCGCTCGGGATCGGGGATTCTGACATAAGCCAGACCACCCCATGTTTGAAAATAAGACAAGTTCGATTGTCTTTTCTTCACTATCTCATAAGGAGATGTTTTGTTTTTAGATTTAAAAACTCTATTCAAAACATAACAAATAAACAATATATTTTCCGCACACTAATGATATGAAACACAAGAGTTAAGCATACTAGCAACAACTAGTTCAATAAGAGTTCTATTCTTTTTTTCTTTTCAACTTTATCATTCACTTCAAGTAATTATGGTGTAGTTGTTCCATGTATAATTCCAGACAATTTATAAAACTCATTAAATAAACTAAATCATACTTGGAATCTCTTAATCTTTATACTAAATTGATTTTCAATTTCAGCTATAAAGATCCTTAACATGTCAAGGGTTTCACTTTTATTTTTCATTTCATGTTAACGTCTCATCAAGTTCACATATATCAAAGTGTAATAAATCTAAACACTTAGATTCTCTAACTACATATTTATGTGAACTCTTTGTTATTTGAGCTTGACTATAAAAATCACATTTTTCAAAATCATTTAACAATAACTTTGGAATTAAACCTAAGTTACTTAATTTTGAAATCAAATGTGTTCACACCATATAGTATGGCATGTCAAAAACTAAAATTACACAACATATTTGCAAAAAGAGACATTTTATTAATTTCAACATCAAAACATAAAGAGACATATTAAGTTTCAAAATTAAATTTGAATATGCCATGAGTGACGTACCTTAATGGATGATCTCATAAGTTATCTTCTGAATTTTACGGTAGTGTGCTTCCACGAATTTTGTCAGCCTCCACGTATCTATCATCGAACATCTAATACTCTGGATAACAGTCACAACTTATTCAGAGTATCTCAAACATATATCGCATTATTGCTGGAACTGTAATAGTTATACAGATCATCAGCAAGTCGATTAAGAATATAATTCTTATCATTAATCTCCCATGGGTTAATTCTTCAACTGTTTTATCCTTTTCTATTTGCTTCAAACTGAAACAGTTTATCAAATCAGAGGCAACATAACCAAAATCCAGTAATCTACCAAATCCAGTAATCTCTTCGGTTGACATGGCAGAAAGAAACGTCTTAAAATTGTTGGATTTTGAGTTTCAAAAACTATTTAAAAATCACAATTTATGCCACCGAAGATATTACTAGGTTGAGTCGCGGACTAGGTCGCTCTCTTTAAGACGTTTCGCGACACTGCCCAAATTGTGCAAGAAAGACTATCAACCACGAAGTCCCCAGGATAAAACAGCCCAGATTCACTATATCGAAGTTCCACTGCACCGTAGAAAACCGTTCTA
>NC_021161.2:30547286-30547900 GCF_000331145.2 Cicer arietinum
AGACATTTTATTGATTTCAACATTCAAACAAAAGAGACATATTAAATTTCAATATTTAATTTAAATATGCTATGAATGACGTACCTTAATAGCTTATCTCATGAATTATCTTCTGAATTCTACGGGAGTGTGCCTCCACGTCCATGAATCTATCAGCCTCCATGTGCCTCCACGGATCTGTCAGCCTCCATGTATCTGTCATCGGACATCTGATACTCTCTGATACTCTAGGTAGCAATCACAACTTACTTAGAGTATCTCAAACATATCTCGCATTATTGCTGGAACTGTAATAGTTATACAGATCATCAGCAAGTCGATTAAGAATATAATTCTTATCATTATTCTCCCATGGGTTAATTCTCCAACTGTTTTATCCTTTTCTATTTGCTTCAAACTGAAACAATTTATCGAAATGAGAGGCAACATAACCAAATCCAGTAATCTCTTCGGTTGACATGGCAGAAAGAAACGTCTTAAAATTGTTGGATTTTGAGTTTCAAAAACTATTTAAAAATCACAATTTATGCCACCGAAGATATTACTAGGTTGAGTCGCGGACTAGGTCGCTCTCTTTAAGACGTTTCGCGACACTGCCCAAATTGTGCAAGGCA
>NC_021161.2:30548221-30591266 GCF_000331145.2 Cicer arietinum
CCAAATTGTGCAAGAAAGACTATCAACCACGAAGTCCCCAGGATAAAACAGCCCAGATTCACTATATCGAAGTTCCACTGCACCGTAGAAAACCGTTCTAGAATTACACCCTCAATATGGCAGTTAAAGCCACTTTCAATATGACAATTAAAGTCACTCTCAATATGGTACTATGACTATTCCCAATTACGGCATAATAACCGCTAAAAAAGACAAAAACGAATTGACTACGACATAATAACCGCTCTAAAAACAAAGTGACTACGGCATAGCAACCGCTCTAAAACCAAAGGGACTGCAGCATAATAACTGCTCTAAAACCGAAGGGACTGCGGCATAATAACCTCTCTAAAACCGAAGGGACAGAAAGAAAGGGGAGAAGTGGCTCGAAAATTAGGCGAGCAGAATATAAGAGGGAGAAAGTTGAGAAAACCATGCAACTTTGGTTTCACAATAGCTTGAAACTCATTATATAGTGATGGAAGCAAAGTCACATATGTTTTCTAAACAATGTGGGACTTTAGTATGTATCGAATTGAAACTACACAAAATATGATAGTTTTCCAAAGTGGGATTTTAAAAATTATTTATTTCCAATGTGGGACTTGAATTTTAAAAAACATGTTTCTTTCCACTTGAATTTACAAAAATATTTCTTTCCAATGTGGGACTTAGAATTTTAAAAAACATGTTTTTTTCCACTTGAATTTACAAAAATATTTCTTTCCAATGTGGGACTTGAATTTTAAAACAGTCTCTTTCCACTTAAATTTACAAAAAAATATTTCTTTCCAATGTGGGACTTCAACATATTTTTAAGTTCATACTATAACATACTTATGTTCCAACAACTACATAATACGCACAATGTCCTTTTCGTTCCTAAGTATCATAGATTGGTTTGCGTTTGTTGGAACATCACCTATCGTGTGGATGCATTCACGTCCTAATAAAAGATTGTAATTCCCTTTGGAAGGAACTACTATTCTTCTATGAACAATCAAAAACTTTGTTGGCATCTTTTCAAAACATTGAACTACATCTTGGGCATAACATGGCCTCCTGGTTTGAGTTGCACTTCTTCTATAGGAAATCGATCAACGATTCACCAATTAAAGGACATATTGTCATGGAGGAATCATCCTCGAATTGCTCAATTATCATACCAACATCATTCCTTTCCTCGATTGGGGTAGTGCCCACTATACATATATTTGTATCATGTTCCCTATAATTTACCGATGCTTGAATTAGGTCTTCATCAACTTTCATAGCAAGTTTAGGATTGTTTTCAAATACTAATTATCCTTCTTCTATAGCCTTTTGGATGGTGTCCCTGAAACAAATAAAAGAATTAATTTTATGTCCAAATGTATTACGTTCTTTAAAATATTTTTCCCTCAAATTTGCTATGGAGGATGTATTTTATGGCCTTCACTCAATAATATTTTTTTAACTTTCAAAAGGATATTGAAATTTTGATATGCTTTACTAATTTCGAAAGCATATGTCCTCTTATTTGAACTTGGAGAATCCTTTGGATGTAGAGGTTTAAAGCTTTAACACTTGTAAGGAAGAACATGTCTCAATTATGTGAGATTATGACTTTGATAACTAGAATAGTTTGAATAATCTGTTTTGAATCCCTCTTGATCTATTAAAGCTACATAATGATTCTTTTATTTTCGAGGAAAATGCTTTTGCCTTTTTAAATTTTCATTTTCAAGATTAAATTTTTCAATTTTTCTTGTCGTGTCAGCCAATTGAGATATATCTCCCATATGTTGGCTTACCATCTTTTTTCAAAAAACATAATTTAGGCCAACATTGACAATTTGTACTAATTCGTATTTAAAAATTATTGGCATGTATCTGGTTTTCACCGAACATAATCTAATGATATAATCACCAATGGACTCTTTATCCTTTTGTCAAATATTTGCTAGATCTATGTCATTTACTTTATTCCCTCTTCTAAACAATTGTTGATGAAAAATCATTTTTAAATATTCATCGTTAGCCAAATCTCCACACGCGATTTGATATTTATCAATGTGTTCTACAGTAGACTCACCAACCTCTGCAGAGAACTTAATTAACTTAGAACTTTAATTCCTCCAGGTAATTCAGACTGTAGCACAATATTAGGAAATGCATAAACAAAATATGGTATACTGCATTCTCGACATGATGCCCCCATCATTTTGTGTTTTCTGGTGCAGTACATCATCTGCATTTCGGTTAATCATTACAGCATTTCGAGGGTTTACTCGAACTGGCTTATTTAATGGTATTGCTTGAGGAATTTCATTATTGATTAATTTGTTGTTAATTTCGCCCTCATTTAGAGCCCCAAAAACATATGCAATGTGACTGATCGTCCTAATTAAGGCTTGATGGGTTGTATTAGTGTTTTCTATAATCGGATTAAAGACAATGTCAATTTGATGAGTAATCATGTTCATCATTTCCTGATTGTTGTCATCCATTTGTCGTCTGAATGACTGCATAATTTATTGGTAAGTGGAGACACCATTATGTTCTCCATTCCATGAATATAGTCTACATTACTTGTACTTGTATGTTTTTTATTTTCCATATTCTCCTATGGCATACGACCCTACTATAGGAGGAACAATTCCAAGAAGGAGACCATATGAGGTATCACCACATTTGATCTTCGAATTGGTGAATTCGAAGATGGTGGATTATTATTAATTTGAATAATAACTGGGTTCGAAGGTTACTCTCCTAAGCCTATGTGATCAACATTATGAGACACATTTTCTTCTTGAGTTTCTTCGTTTCTATTATCACTATTTTGACTAATATTATTGTTGGGAGAGTTAGTATTTTTCTGCCTTGTGTTAACCATTTCTACAATAATTGTATAACATCACAAACCACACCAACTATCTCTAACTTGGTCCCACTATGCTTGCCAATTTGTTGACAATGATATTTAAAAATTCTACAAATGAATTCAAATATCATTCTAAAACTCAAATTAGATCTTTATGAACTCTAAGTTGATAAGTTTATGGAATCAATTATTAAGTTGTAAAAGCCAAAGCAAGAATTGCAAAATAATAAACAAGAAAATTAAAGTCATAAGAAAGAAATGGTTGAATTAACTAGGAATATGAACATACATTAGTATTCAAAAGGAAGATTTGAGAATCCAAATAGGGTAGAGAAATGTGTACATTTTTTTGGCAATTTTCTAAATGAATTGTCTGTCACCCCGTACAAAAATTAAAACAAAATTCTTATTTATAGATTAAGTGTTGCAACTACTAGCTTGATGGGCACGTCACATGTATTTTCTTTCAAACTTTTTAAGTGCTTTATAACTTCTTTATCTAGTTTTAAAGAAATTCCACACTTTTCGGCTTTTGAAATTCCACACTTTTCTGCCTTTGAAATTCCACACTTTTATTTTCCTCTAAAATCTTGGTACATCAAATTTCGTACAACATCTGTTGTTTTGTCAAATCGTTTGTTGGAAATTGATCCTTTGATCTTTTCATGCTAAATTTATGTTAGAACTCTGAGATAGAATTGTTGAATTTTATATATAACAATGTGTAAACTTTTATTCAATATACTAATTTTACACAATTGTATACAAATTTTATCAAATTATTATTTAGGAAATTTGAGGCTCCTTCAAAGTGGAATAATGTTTTATTTAAATGCAACCTTTACGAAGCCACTTATTGCCTGCCAAATTGCAAATATAACATGTGCGAAGGTTTGGAATCCGTATATATATGACATAGTCCCCTTCTATTTTTTGGGGCTAAAATGCCATAATGCATGAACCTCTATGAGTCAAAGATAGAATAGGATGCTGCATATATTCAAAAAGAATACTTAGTATCTTTCAAAATAATTAGACGTTCCTAGCTAGGTCAGGAAATTCTGACATATGGTAAATTGAATAAAGTCCCAAGTAGCCATAAAGTTTCATCGAAGTCACGATACTCGCTAGCTTTTCAAGCATAAAGCTAGCTTCATTTTGCTTTTTTTTTTTCTTCCTCCATCCGTTTTGGTGTTGATTTTTCTCAATTAAAGTTATGATAACGAAAAACAGTACAAAATAACGACTGACCAAAATTCTGAAAATGGATATTAATATAATTAACTATATTGAAATAAACAACACATTGAAATTTCACCAAAAACACATAACGTTTTTTAAGATACTCGCAAATCACTAGAACCAATTTTTCTTCTTTTGTGTATGAATTTGGCGTCTCTCTTTCTTTTTTCACTCTCTCGTGTTCCATCTGATAGCTACAGTAGTTTTTCCTTAAATATATATTTTCTAATTAGGACTCCAAAATCCTATTTATTACTCACATATGAGCCTAATTTTTAAAGCACCTTTTACCGTTTTTCTTTTATTTTCTTAAAATAAAATCAATAATTATCAAAACTAAATTTTAACACTTCTTTAAATAGAATTTGATTTCAAAAATATTATTAATATTTCAAGCTATATAATATTTTATAAAATAGATATTACTAATACCTAAGACCCTAATACTCATAATTATTACCATAATTATTAAAATATTACTTTTTAAATCCTTACATTAAAATATTATCATCTTTATAAATAAATATAAGATCAACATTTTATATTAATTACTAAATCTTATTAAATATGTACAAAATCACCATGTCATAACAAATATATAAAAATAAAGAAATTCAACCACAATATTACTAATATCTCAAGATAATTGTTTATAAAACAAATAAATAAAATAGGACAAAGTTAGAAAGAATAAAATATAACTATACACACATTTATCATTTAACCAAATCCACCCAATAGTATCTTAACTATTATCATTAATGCACATATACACATAAAATTACAAAAAATCTTATACTCGAAAACACTCATGCAAAAATACTATTGTTTTTAGAAAAATAACTAAAATTATTAACCATAATATTAATGATTTATATTACTTATTAAATCAAATATGTATAAAATTATCAAACTATAGGAAAGTCACATAAAAAGAAAATTAATCATAAAATTAATCAACGTATATTCTAAAACACTTTTAATAATAAATTAATTCTTTAAAATCTAATTTAATTAATAAATATTTTATTATAAAAATTGGGATGTTACAATTCTCCCCTCGTTAAACAAATTTTATCCTCAAAATTTATAGTGAACAATAAGGGACTAATAACTAACAATCACACTCAAGATTCAAACATAGTCTCCAAATAATAAACATATTGAGGCATTCATAACTCATTTAAGTACAACATATCATAAGAACAACTATTGAAGCTATGTCACAATAACATGTCACAAATTTTAACATGTCACAATAAATCAATTAAACACATATCACATTTAGCAGTTCAATTATTGCAAAAAATATGATATAGTTGTTAGGGCATAACTATTTTTAAATACAATCTATATAACAAATACATATAAATAAAGAACAATTATCCCCTAACTATATATGCGAAGTGTGAAGATGAAAGCAAAAAAATTATGTTAATAACAATTCAAAGTAGTCTAGATTACATGTACTTTAAAGATCTTCTACTGGAGCAAGATATAATTAAACAAAAGAATTTATTAGGAAACAAGCACAACAAGGCATGGTCACACGCGCCGGTGTTGTCTCATGCTTTAGTTGACTTTTAGGATGCAAACAACAGAGTAACTCAGTTCCCTCTGATAATCTCATCAAGCATTCGAATGTAAACTTGTACGTATCTTTTGACAAAGTCAATGTCTCTAGATAAGTCAACACTCTGACAAAATCTATGCTCTAGAAAAGTCAACTCTCTAACAAAGTCAATGCCTATGGATAAGTCAACTCTCTAACAAAATCAATGCCTCGGGAAAAGGCAATGCTCTGACAAAGTCAATGCCTCAATATAATTCAACGCTCTGATGAAATCAATGTGTCTAAAGAAGTCAATACTCTAACAAAAGTTAACGATCAAGTTATTAGCAAGACATCCTCTGATGAATATATCATATGTCTCTGATAACCATCCATAACATACTTTGACTGAAAACATACACTCTCAAAAAACTTACCTACTTTGATGGTTTGTAAGACTATACTTTGACTTTTCTATACTATAATCTTGTACTCAGTGTTTCCTCTTATTGGCATACATATTTTAATGAGTGATTTCAGAGATTCAGTCTGAGCTCAACAGATAGATTTATCTTCAAAGGTTCAATTGTTGAAATCCATGAACATACACCGTGTCTTTATGCAAATAAAGCACATAGCTCTAACCCTAAAATTCAAAGGTCATACCCTAAAAGACCTTCGACGAAAATATATCAATGAACATTTTCTCCTTGTATTTAAGATTAAATGGTTTAATAAAAAAGGTGTGACAAGACAATAGAAATTAACAAAAAATGAAACTCTAGAAAAGCCAAGAACACATAAAAAAAGCACAAATAAAAAATCCTCTCAGTAGAGAGTTATTAGAATTGATGTATATCAGTCGAAGTGTTTTCATACACTTGAGCTGATATATGATTAAATATGTATGATCCTCTTTATAAGAGTAAGGATCCTATACATATTTTGTGTCACATCAAACATAAGCTAGAACTGATGTAAATTAGCTCGATAGTGCATTTACCCTCTCATTGACAAAGCCAATAGAGGCTATAGAAAAATAATCAAAGCCTCATGAACCTCAATGGTTTTGGGAACAAAAGCCTAGAGAGGCTACAAAAAAGTACTCAAATCCTGAAGAAGTGGATTAAGTCATCGATTGTACTGAGGTAAAATCTCTTTGTATCAGAAGGACTAGAGGTAGCAATAGTTTGTTGTGAAGTAGTATAAAAATATTTGTGTCTCTTTAGTTTCTTTTAATTATCACATATTAGTTCTTTATGATTCAATTTTACCTTATCTAAATATCTGCAAATAGTAAGTTGAATGTCGTGATAAAGAACAAAGGAAAATCTAGAATAGTTTTAAAACGGCAAACACAATTCAAACCTCTCCTTTCTTGTGTAAGAGCAAAGATCCTTATAGGCAGGACTTATTAAGAAATTGATTTGAAATTGTGTATGTTCTTTTTTAAATCTTTTCTTAAACGTGTTTATCTTCTTCAAAACATGATTTGGCAAAATCTGGTGGAAATGATTGTTTTTTCTTTTATGAAAAATTAGATGAAACGTTCTTGCAGAACATATTTTTTCTCATGTGTTAACTTCATCTTTTTTTCAAAGTTTTTTTTTAAAAAAAATTATTTTTTGTTTTGGTGTTGCCCTATTTGCGAATCACTCTTCAATGACAAATTGGATAAAACTGGCATGCTGCTGTACGGCATAGTGAGTCACTAAGTGAGAAGAGTTTATTTACTAATATTCGTCCTTTGATAAGAAGAAGTATTAGTGAAAACACCAAAATAATTAGTGCAAAATAATGGAAGCATCCTTTCGGAACACTGAATGACAACAAGTAAAATATCATAATCAGAACAAAGGTTGGAGGATAAACTTAAGGATCAATGTTTAAACGAAAAATATCCTCAAGAAAGCTTAATAAGCAAGAAAAAGAAAGCACAAGTATAATAGTTGAACCAAGAATGTCCTCAAGAAAGCTTGATAAGCAAGAGGACCAAAACTTTCATGGAAGACCATGTTGTGATTGCTCCAACTAAGAGAACTCTAAACTATAAATTAGTTTAATAACTCACCATCTGGTCAAACTGAGGAGGATATCATAATCTTAAAAGAACTGTCTTTGCAAATCCTCTAACTATAAGGTTTGAAGTCATTCCTCTGACTGCTCAAGGAGAATATACTTACCTTTGGTGCTTAACGTGACTGATTCAACATATGAGATTCCCATTTACAAAACCAAAGCACAAGAACAAAGAACTGCATATGTTGAGTCAAAAGAAATATCATAACTCCGAAAACTCATCCTCTGGTTAGAAGATCATCTGATAGAAAAGTTGAACAAACTCTGGTAAGACATGTGAACGAGCGGTTGCTCGATCACCTTCGCTTGTCCTCGTTAGGTATCTAGTGCTTTACTTCATTATTTTTTCAACACTTGTTTATCTTTTCATAATTTTTTTCGTTTGTGTGCTTATGCCTTTTTTTTTTTTTTCTGTCCTATCTTGAGTCTGTATTATCTTTTCAATCTTTGTTAATGTTGTCATGTCCTCGTTCTTATTGCCTTTCCTTGTTCACCCCCTTTAAAATCCATATTTTCTTCTATCTCGACTAAATGCCTATTTAAACCTCTCTCTCGTCCAACGTTTTTCAAAACCATCCATTTCTCTTTTTAAGTTTTTTTTCCCAAAAATTGTTTTTCTTTACACTTTTCTAACTTGAAACCCTGTACACTACGCGAAAACCTATTTTATAGCGCTTTTTTGAGTCATTTACAGCGTTTTTTCAAAAAAAATAAACGTTGTAGCATCCAGCGCTGTAATAGATACAATAACGCATAAAAAAAGCGCTATAAAATAGGTAGATATATTGCGCACTTGTTATACTCGTTTTACAGCACTTTTTGGAAAAAGCGTTGTAAAAGGTGCATTCGATAGATGCATTATTATGCACCTATTACAGCGGTTTTCTGAAAAAGCGTTGTTAAAGGTGCATTTAATAGATGCATTATTATGCACCTATTACAGTGCTTTTTTGAAAAAGCGCTGTAAAAGGTGCATTCAATATATGCATTATTATGCACCTATTACAGCGTTGTCTTTTATTTTTTTTCCAAAATATTTTTTATCCAGAATCAGTTCACACAATCATTTCACAATCAATACACAACAACAAAACTATATAACTTTATAATTTAACTTTATAACTTTACATATTTACACAATCAGTTCACAACATATTCATATACATATTCACATATTGACAACAAAACAGAAATATATACATATTCATATAACTACATATTCACAACTTTCAAATGTGCCCTATTCATATTCATATAACTATCAGAACTACACATAACAGAACTACCATATATTCATATAACTATCCCTTGCAGCATGTCATTTCCCAACAAATCAAATAATTTTCATTTCAATCACATACTAACACCAGTCTTCCTTTATTTCAATTAGATCTCTTTCAAAGTATGTTGGACTAGAATTGTCAAAGTACTGTGCGATATAAAAATTGAACATAAATAAGTTAGAATCAAATATATACATAGTTTATATATGAAAATCAAATAATGAAAATACCGTACCGTTTCTGGGAATATAGTTTGATTCATATCAACAACCTCGTTCATGAATCGCAATTTATAGTACCCACAGTCGATGTTGTTAGTTTGAGGAGGGGACTATAGAATAAAACATATAAGTCAATAAATATTTGTGCATTGATAGCAGTATAAGTTCAACATGCATTTTATTGAAACAAAACACTAATAAATACAATACCTGAAAAACAGAAGAACAATAGGGTTACGGCGCAGAAATACGAACAAAGAAGAACAACGCAGAAATACGAACGGTTCGTAGGAGAGTAGGGTTCACAGAAACAAAGATGGTTCGCAATGACAAGTAGAATGAAGAGGAAACAAGCGTATGAAGTTTACGTAATGAGGGTTAGTAACAAGGCAATATTGTTCGTAGGTGTAAGACCCATAATTTTAAAGTACCATTTATGTATTTTTGGTGTATTTTGGATTTTGGCTCGGAGGCTTTTAAGCCAAAGTAATAATATTTTGGAGTTTTATAATCAAAAAGATATTTTGAGTTATTTGTTAAGTTATATTTATTATCTATATATGTTTGTTTGGAGGGAAAAAGGAAGGAAAACTAGAAGGAAGGAAAAGGAAAAGAAAATAGTATAAACGGAAGGAAGGAAAAAGGAAGAAAGGAAAAACAAAGGAAAGAAAAAGAAAGGAAGGAAAACTGAAAAATTCCATTGTCTTCTTCCTCTCCCGCGGCCAATTTCCCTCCTTTCTCCCATTTTCATTTTCGTCACTTTCTTTTCTTCAAAACTGGTAACCCAAGGTTGGGGGAGAGTTAGATCAAGGTTTTCGCAACTCCACTCTTCCTCTTTGATTCGAAAACGAAGAAAAACGGTTTTTGAGATCCAAACACAAACCCCTCCGTTTCTTCTAGATCCAAACCTCATTTCTCGAAGAGATAGAAGGGAAAGTTGCTCACCACCACGCTACGGTGCTAGTGAACTAATTTGGAAGCGGCGTTGCGAGCGGAGATTTTACCGGAATTACTCGCGGTACCGGAAACGCACGTTAAAGCTAACGTTGAGGTAAGGGCTCCTTCCAAACTTCTAGCTTGCATTAGGGACTGATCTGTAGTTGTGTGGGAAGGAATTTGTTAGGGTTAAATGTATCGATTTGGGGAAAAACGAAACTAGTGCGTTATGGGTAAAAACCTTAGAGTTAGGTTTTGTTTATAATGATGAATGTTTCGTGGTAAATGAAATTTGATGTATCTGGGTGTTATGTTGGCTTTGATTTGTGTTCGTTGTATTTGGCGTGTCCATACAAGATGTTTGTTAATTGGTGTGGTGGTTGTGAATTATGGTTTGAATGTGAGAGTATGTTTGAGTTTGTTTCCGTGGAATTTGAAAACCATTAGAGATAAACGAGTATTAAAAATGGGGAATCTTTTAATACCTCGGTTTACTTAATGTGCATTTGAGGAAAAGGTTTAAGTTAACTGGGCGTTGAGAATGGGGAATCTCTTAATGTCCCGGTTACTTAACGATCGTTTTTGAAAATCGTTCCGGTAAATGAGTGTTAAGAATGGGGAATCTCTTAATGACTCGTTTACTGAATATTTTGTGTGAAAATCGTTTAAGTCAAAAGTATATTAAGAATGGGGAATCTCTTAATATGACTGTTTGCTTAACGTTTTGTTTTGAAAATCATTAAGTTAAATCGGTATTAAGAACGGGGAATCTCTTAATGACTTATTTAATTAATGTTGTTTGAAAGTCGTTTAAGTTAAATGGGTATTAAAAATGGGGAATCTTTTTTAATATCTGTTTGCTTAACGATTGTTGTGGATGGAGTCTGTGTATGTTCATGCATTTCATTCTGGTAAATTGTGTTGACCCGTGATAGGTGACACCTTGGTAAACTGTACTGACTCGTGATAGGTGGTACGTTTACGATTTACGATTTTGGTAAATCATGTTGACCCGTGAGAGGTGACACCTTGGTAAACTGTACTGACCCGTGATAGGTGGTACGTTTACGATTTACGTTTTTGGTAAATCATGTTGACCCGTGAGAGGTGACACCTTGGTAAACTGTACTGACCCGTGATAGGTGGTACGTTTACGATTTACGTTTTTGGTAAATCATGTTGACCCGTGAGAGGTGACACCTTGGTAAACTGTACTGACCCGTGATAGGTGGTACGTTTATGATTTACGCATTTTAGTAAATCGTGCTGACTCGTGATAGGTGGCACCTCGGTAATTGGTACTTTGGCCTGCGATAGGCGGTACAATTATGATTTACGGCCCTTCGAGGAGGGTTTTGGTTTAGAATTCCGAGTCCATGCATTTTGGCATATACGCATTGCATTAGGGTGCTTGGCACGCGAGTCGTATTTGATTTGAGTTTATGATTGAGTGATTTGAATTTTGATTTATCGTGGTAATTGCGTTAAAAATGCTAACTGTTATGTGTTGGTTATTGTGTGTAAGTATGATGGTTATCGAGATCCCAATTGCCGTGGTAATCGCGTAGGAATTGCTAAGTGTTAGGTTGTGAACTTGATTAGGAATGACTTGAGTTAATGCATGAATTTTTGGAAAAACGATCAGGGAAATCGATTTCCCAATCGATTGGATGAGTTGCAGGAAGTTCACCATTTTAACCTAATCGATTTGCCAATCGATTGTATAAATATATCTTTCAAAATCTTTTAAGAAATCGATTTGGAAATCGATTGGCAGAGAGGCAGGAACTCAGCAAAACTGCCGAAATCGATTTGGAAATCGATTTGGCAACACAGGGACTCATCAAAACTGACAAAATCGACTTAGAAATCGATTTGGTCATGCAAAAACTCAGCAGAACTGACCAAATCGATTTGGCAATCGATTGGCTCAGCAAAAGTCCTTATTTTGAGTTAGATAATCGATTGCTCAATTGATTTATCAATGCTTTGGTCAGTTATGTATTACTTGATGGTTGGAGAACTTCATTTTGAGTTCATTGTTAATTGACAAGCATTATATGAACTTTTAGCATATGGAAAATCCTGTTAAGGTGCATGCTTAGTTGAAAAGTTGTTTTGAGCATTTAAAAACTTAATTGCTATGTGTTAACTGTTATTTTCTGGTTGGTGACCCTTTACAATTATTGTGGAAATCTGGGCTTTGCCCTCAGATGAGAGTCAGGACGATCCTACCGGTTCGTACCCTACGGACGGGAATGGAGATGGGAACGCGTGATTGCAGTTACATTAGGAGGATCTCACGGGGCGCGTGGAGATACTCAGGGTGTATAGCTTTTTGGTAGGATGATCAGATTAGGATGATGTATAGGAACTAGGTGTCCTTCTTTTTGGATTGGAGTATTTTTAGTTTGGAAAACTGTACTTATACTAATATTGTCAGTTTGACTTTTTACTTGAATGGGTTCCATGTACCATTTGTTGTTGTGTAAATGTTTTGGATTTATAATTGGAGAAACTCTTCCGCTGTTTGTAAATTATAATGACTCAATTATTTATCCAAAGGCATTTTCCTGATTTAATTCTTTGTTTTATTTTAATTCCTTTTAATCTCTTTCAAAAAAAAAAAATATACCCTCGCTTTGAAAAACAGGGTGTTACAGTCCACGCCTCAACAAATCTTTCCTTGTGAGGAATTAACCACTGGTCATGTACATAATCATTAAAGATAGAAGAGCTACTACAAATTCCTTCAAAGTTAGCCAAATTCATGTAGTACCGAGTCTCATCATAACTGTAATGATTGGAGAAACTTTTCCGCTGCTTGTAAATTATAATGACTCAATTATTTATCCAAAGGCATTTCCTGATTTAATTCTTTGTTCGTTTTTTATTACTTTTGAAAAAAAAAATATACCCTCGCTAAGAAAAACGGGGTGTTACAGTAGGGTTCGCAATGAGAAGGAGAATGAAGAAGAGGAGGAAACAAGCATATGAAGTTTACATAATGAAGAGGAAACTGAAGCGGTTTAGGGTTTAGGGGCTGTGGAACCTTGGTTATAGATTGTAGGTCGACCTATAAGTTAGGAGTTGTCATCTGATCATGTGTCGGTTTAGGTGACTTGAGTTGTCAAGTCCAATTTATTTATGTGTTGTTAGTCGGACGTTAGTTTAGATTTATTTTATGTAGTGTTGAGATAATTGTGTGTTGTTAGTCGGACGTTAGTTTGGAATTATTTGAAGTAGTGTTAAGACTCTACTTGATGATGGTTTTATAGGAAACCATGCCGCCAAGAAGGAATGACGCTCCGAGAGCCAACGCTAATAGGAATGATCAAATGGCGGAGGCTATGAATAACATGGCTGCTTCTGTCGCTGCACAGACTGCTGCCAAGACTCAACGGGATCTTGAAAAGAGGGTAAGAGAGATCCGTGCTGCAGAGTCAAGAGGGTTAGAAGACTTCTGTCGTTACAATCCTCCTAAGTTCAAGGGGGATGAGAATTCAGAGAAGGCGGATCAATGGATCCAAGAAATGGAGAAAATCTTCGAGATGATAAATTGTCAAGCGGGAGTGAAGGTCAGCTATGCTACTTATATGATGTTGGGGGACGCTGAGTACTGGTGGAGGAGTGCAAGGTTATTGATGGGAGCAGCCCACGAGGAGGTGAACTGGGAATCGTTTAAAAGGAAGTTTTTAGACAAATACTTCCCGATGAGTACCAGGACTAAACTGGGTGACGACTTTCTGAAACTTCACCAGGGGAGCATGACTGTGGGCGAGTATGCTGCTAAATTTGAATCACTATCGAGGCACTTCAGGTTCTTCCGGGAAGAAATTGATGAACCATTCATGTGCCATCGCTTCCAAGACGGACTGAAGTATGAGATTCAAGACTCCGTCTTACCCTTGGGAATTCAACGTTTCCAAGCGCTGGTGGAGAAATGTAGAGAAGTGGAAGATATGAAAAACAAAAGGGCTAGCCGAGGAGGGAATTTTAATTCGGGAGGCCCTAGTCGGGCGAATTATCAGAACAAGGGGAAGCAAGTTGCTAAACCTTATAATCGACCCCAGAATAACAACGGTGGGCAGAGTCGCCCGGGGAACCAGAATTTCGGGAGGCAATTGGGGCAAGTGCTTCGATGTTTCCGATGTGGGGGAGAAGGACACTATGCTAGTGCTTGTACCACTAACATCCCCATCTGTCACAATTGTCGGAAGTCGGGGCACATGGCAAGGGATTGCACGGCTCCAAAGGTGGAACCAGTGGTGAATGTAGCTAGGGCTACCCGTCCTACTGCTAGAGGACGCATTTATTGTGTGAATGCTGAAGAGGGAAATCCATCTGGTAATCTGATTCAGCGTGATTGTGAGATTGCAGGTAACACTCTAACTGCACTCTTTGATTCGGGGGCAACCCATTCCTTCATTGCTATGGACTGTGTGAATCGCTTGAAGTTATCTGTGTCTGCTTTACCTTTTGATTTGGTTGTTTCCACACCTGCTAAGACCTTAACCGTAAATTCTGCATGTTTACATTGTCGAATGACTATACAGAATAAGGATTTCTTGGTTAATCTAATTTGTTTACCGCTACAATCACTCGAGGTCATCCTCGGTATGGATTGGATGTCTTATCATTATGTGATCTTGGATTGTGCTCGTAAATTGGTTCTTTTCCCCGAACCAGGAGTTGTTAAGTATTTAGCTGCTAACAAACTCCGAGTGTCGCTAAGTGAAGGGACTCATGAGTTTTTGTCTCTGGCAAATGTGGAGGCAAAGATAAATGTGGATATAGAAGATGTGATACTTGTCAACGAGTATCGGGATGTATTTCCAACGGAAATTCCAGGATTGCCACCGGTAAGAGAAGTGGAATTCTTCATTGATTTGCACCCAGGAACGGGACCTATTTCAATGGCACCTTATCGAATGTCGCCATTGGAATTAAATGAGCTCAAAGGCCAAATTGAAGACTTGTTGGAGAAGAAATTCATCAGACCAAGTGTATCACCATGGGGTGCTCCAGTTTTGCTAGTTAAGAAGAAGGACGGAAGCTCGCGCCTATGTGTGGATTATAGACAGCTTAACAAGGCAACTATTAAGAATCGTTATCCTTTGCCACGAATCGATGATTTGATGGATCAATTGAGAGGGGCCGCGATATTTTCGAAGATTGACTTGAAGTCGGGTTACCATCAGATCCGAGTAAGGGAAGGAGACATTCAGAAAACAGCTTTCAGAACCCGCTACGGACATTATGAATACCTGGTTATGCCGTTCGGAGTTACCAATGCACCGGCAATTTTCATGGACTACATGAACAGGATCTTTAATTCGTTCCTTGATAAATTCGTGGTGGTATTCATTGATGATATATTGATTTATTCAAGGACTGAAGAAGAGCATGGAGAACATTTGCGACAAGTTCTTGAGATTTTACGCGAGAAGCGATTGTATGCCAATCTGTCGAAGTGTGAATTTTGGCTAGAGAAAGTGAATTTCTTGGGACATGTGATAACCAAGGAAGGAATCGCTGTAGATCCGGCTAAGATTGAGGCGGTTCTTGCTTGGAAACAGCCTCAGACTGTCACTGACATACGGAGTTTTGTAGGACTGGCAGGGTACTACAGGAGGTTTATCGAAGGTTTTGCTAAGATTGTGGCTCCACTGACACAACTTACCAGAAAAGATCAACCGTTCGCATGGACGGAGAAGTGTGAAGAAAACTTCCAGTTACTAAAGAGAAAATTGACGACCTCACCTGTATTGGTATTACCGCAATCAGAAGAACCCTATGAAGTTTATTGTGATGCATCCCACCAGGGGTTAGGATGTGTTCTGATGCAACACAAGAAAGCTGTGGCTTATGCCTCGAGACAATTGAAGATTCATGAGAGGAACTATCCTACTCATGATTTGGAGCTTGCCGCGGTTGTTTTTGCATTAAAGATCTGGAGGCATTATTTATATGGGTGCACGTTCACCGTGTTCAGCGACCATAAAAGCTTGAAATATTTGTTTGATCAGAAGGAGTTGAACATGCGCCAGAGACGATGGATGGAGACTCTCAAGGATTTTGATTTCACACTGCAGTACCACCCTGGGAAGGCCAATGTAGTGGCTGATGCGTTGAGCAGAAGAAGTGTATCGGTGTCTTCACTAATTATGGCTAGACAACAAGAGTTGTGGGAAGCTTTTAGAGACTTGCACTTGAACGTAGAGTTTGCACCGGGAATTTTGAAATTCGGAATGATTAAGATCTCGAGTGGATTACTTGAAGACATTGCGAATTCTCAGGATGACGTCTTAATTCAAGAGAAGAGGAATCTAATAGTACAAGGGAAGACGACTGAGTTCAAGATTGGGGCAGATAATGTTTTGCGGTGTAATGGTAGGATTTGTGTACCAGAAATTACAGATATGCGGAAAACGATTTTAGAAGAGGCGCATAAGAGTAAGCTGAGTATTCATCCTGGAGCAACAAAGATGTATCAGGATTTGAGGCAGAATTATTGGTGGCCAGGAATGAAGAAACATGTGGCGGAATATGTATCCACTTGTCTAACTTGTCAGAAAGCGAAGGTGGAACATCAGCGACCTGCTGGAATGTTGCAACCTTTAGATATACCTGAATGGAAGTGGGACAGCATTTCCATGGATTTTATAACCGGATTACCAAAGACAAGGAGAAAGAATGATTCCATATGGGTGATAGTGGATCGACTAACTAAATCTGCTCACTTTTTGCCGGTAAGGACCACCTATAAGGTAGATCAGCTAACGGAGATCTACATTGCTGAAATTGTGAGGTTACACGGGGTACCATCGAGCATTGTATCAGACCGTGATCCGAAGTTCACATCGCATTTTTGGGGAGCATTGCACGAAGCGTTGGGAACGAAGCTACGATTGAGTTCAGCTTACCATCCACAAACGGACGGACAGACTGAAAGGACAAATCAGTCCTTGGAAGATCTGTTGAGAGCATGTGTTTTAGATGATAGAGGAAGTTGGGATGATGTACTTCCGTTGATTGAGTTCACTTACAACAATAGTTTCCACGCAAGTATTGGAATGGCACCATATGAAGCTTTATACGGACGCAAGTGTCAGACGCCCTTGTGTTGGTATAAAGACGGTGAGAATATGATTGTCGGACCAGAGATGGTGCAACAGACCACAGCTAAAGTAAGGAAGATCAAGGAGAAAATGAAGACTTCACAAGATCGCCAGAAGAGTTACGCGGACAAGCGTCGCAGACTTTTGGAATTCGAACAGGGTGACCATGTATTTCTGAGAGTCACACCTACTACTGGAGTAGGTAGAGCCTTGAAATCGAAGAAGTTGACTCCGAAATTCATTGGACCATATCAGATTTCTGCACGAATTGGGCCGGTTGCTTATCGGATTGCATTACCTCCGATACTGTCCAATATCCATGACGTGTTTCATGTGTCGCAGTTGAGGAAATATCTCGCAGATCCATCTCACGTGATCGAACCAGACACAATCCAGCTAAAGGATAACCTGTCGTTCGAAGTACCACCCGTGAGAATTGATGACAGGAAGATTAAGCGGTTGAGGACCAAGGATGTTTCGTTGGTCAAGGTGATCTGGAACCCAATTACTGGAGATGCGACTTGGGAACTGGAGAGCAAGATGAGGGAACAACACCCAGAGTTATTTATCGATGCATAGTTTCGAGGACGAAACTAATTTTAGGGGGGGAGTAATGTAAGACCCATAATTTTAAAGTACCTTTTATGTATTTTTGGTATATTTTGGATTTTGGCTCGGAGGCTTTTAAGCCAAAGTTAATAATATTTTGGAGTTTTATAATCAAAAAGATATTTCGATGCCAATTAGAATTTCTCGTCGATAAATAAATTGAATTTAACTGCGGAAAATACTTTACGGTTAATTTAAGGCGTTTCGGGTGAAAAGGTAATTTAATAAATATCTAGATTTTGAGATATTTGTTAAGTTATATTTATTTTATATATATATGTTTGCTTGGAGGGAAAAAGAAAGGAAAACTAGAAGGAAGGAAAAGGAAAAGAAAATAGTATATAAAGGAAGGAAGGAAAAAGGAAGAAAGGAAAAACAAAGGAAAGAAAAAGAAAGGAAGGAAAATTTCAAAACTTCATCTTCTTCCTCTAACCGTGACCCATTTTTCTCCTTATTCGAATACATTTTGCTACTGACTTGCTGTGTAGTCGAATACAGACTGTTGTATTCGAATACAGACATGCTGTTTTTGCCACTGACTTACTGTGTAGTCGAATACAGACTGCTGTATTCGAATACATTTTGCTACTGACTTGCTGTGTAGTCGAATACAGACTGTTGTATTCGAATACAGACATGCTGTTTTTGCCACTGACTTACTGTGTAGTCGAATACAGACTGCTGTATTCGAATACATTTTGCTACTGACTTGCTGTGTAGTCGAATACAGACTGTTGTATTCGAATACAGACATGCTGTTTTTGCCACTGACTTACTGTGTAGTCGAATACAGACTGCTGTATTCGAATACATTTTGCTACTGACTTGCTGTGTAGTCGAATACAGACTGTTGTATTCGAATACAGACATGCTGTTTTTGCCACTGACTTACTGTGTAGTCGAATACAGACTGCTGTATTCGAATACATTTTGCTACTGACTTGCTGTGTAGTCGAATACAGACTGTTGTATTCGAATACAGACATGCTGTTTTTGCCACTGACTTACTGTGTAGTCGAATACAGACTGCTGTATTCGAATACATTTTGCTACTGACTTGCTGTGTAGTCGAATACAGACTGTTGTATTCGAATACAGACATGCTGTTTTTGCCACTGACTTACTGTGTAGTCGAATACAGACTGCTGTATTCGAATACATTTTGCTACTGACTTGCTGTGTAGTCGAATACAGACTGTTGTATTCGAATACAGACATGCTGTTTTTGCCACTGACTTACTGTGTAGTCGAATACAGACTGCTGTATTCGAATACATTTTGCTACTGACTTGCTGTGTAGTCGAATACAGACTGTTGTATTCGAATACAGACATGCTGTTTTTGCCACTGACTTACTGTGTAGTCGAATACAGACTGCTGTATTCGAATACATTTTGCTACTGACTTGCTGTGTAGTCGAATACAGACTGTTGTATTCGAATACAGACATGCTGTTTTTGCCACTGACTTACTGTGTAGTCGAATACAGACTGCTGTATTCGAATACATTTTGCTACTGACTTGCTGTGTAGTCGAATACAGACTGTTGTATTCGAATACAGACATGCTGTTTTTGCCACTGACTTACTGTGTAGTCGAATACAGACTGCTGTATTCGAATACATTTTGCTACTGACTTGCTGTGTAGTCGAATACAGACTGTTGTATTCGAATACAGACATGCTGTTTTTTTTGCTGAATGCTGAAACAGCCTTGTATTCGAATACAGAGATGTTGTATTCGAATACAACAATGTTGTTTTGTTAAAAACTTCATTTCTCAACCTTGTTTATGCATGTTTGGCATATGGAAACCCTTTTAAGGTGCATGCTTAGTTGAAAAGTTATTTTGGGCATTTAAAAACTTAATTGCTATGTGTTAACTGTTATTTTCTGGTTGGTGACCCTTTACAATTATTGTGGAAATCTGGGCTTTGCCCTCAGATGAGAGTCAGGACGGTCCTACCGGTTCGTACCCTACGGACGGGAATGGAGATGGGAACGCGTGATTGCAGTTACATTAGGAGGATCTCACGGGGCGCGTGGAGATACTCATGGTGTATAGCTTTTTGGTAGGAAGATCAGATTAGGATAATGTATAGGAACTAGGTGTCCTTCTTTTTGGATTGGAGTATTTTTAGTTTGGAAAACTGTATTTATACTAATATTGTCAGTTTGACTTCTTATTCGAATGGGTTCCATGTACCATTTGATGTTGTGTAAATGTTTTGGATTTATGATTGGAGAAACTTTTCCGCTGCTTGTAAATTATAATGACTCAATTATTTATCCAAAGGCATTTCCTGATTTAATTCTTTGTTCGTTTTTTATTACTTTTGAAAAAAAAAATATACTCTCGCTAAGAAAAACGGGGTGTTACAGTAGGGTTCGCAATGAGAAGGAGAATGAAGAAGAGGAGGAAACAAGCGTATGAAGTTTACATAATGAAGAGGAAACTGAAGCGGTTTAGGGTTTAGGGATAATATTTTACTCAAATTAAAATGTTATCTTTTTTTATTGTAGTTATTTATTTTGTTATGGTTTATTATGTTAGTAAAATGTTATTTTTTCTTAAGAAATTATAAATTTTTTCCGAAACCAAATAATACTTTTTAAAAAGAAAGCAAGTTCATAATATTGATCTAATTATGAAATATGTAATATTATATATATAAAATGCGTTAAGATTATTTTCAAAAGACATAAAACGTTCATATTTTAAAATGCTATAGTAGAGTTGTAAAAAAAAAATTAAATAGAAATTACGTTGTTAATGTGTATATGATAAATAAAATTTAAAGCATGTGAAAAATGTATTCATTTTTAATGTAATTTTTTAAAAAAAATATAAGTTAATTTTTAATAGCCTATTACAGCGCTCTTTGAAAGAGCGCTGTAAAAGACCTCCTTAACTTATGTTTTAAAAGCCTATTACAGCGCTCTTTAAAAAGCGCTGTAAAAGACCTCCTTAACTTATTTTTTAAAAGCCTATTACAGCGCTCTTTAAAAGAGCGCTGTAAAAGACCTCCTTAACTTATTTTTTAAAAGCCTATTACAGCGCTCTTCGAAAGAGCACTGTAAAAGGCCTCCTTAACTTATTTTTTAAAAGCCTATTACAGCGCTCTTTAAAAGAGCGCTGTAAAAGACCTCCTTAACTTATTTTTTAAAAGCCTATTAAAGCGCTCTTTGAAAGAGCGCGGTAAAAGACCTCTTTAACTTATTTTTCAAAAGTCTATTACAACACTCTTTGAAAGAGCGCTGTAAAAGACCTCCTTAACTTATTTTTTAAAAGCCTACAACGGCGCTTTTTCTACGGCGCTTGTCAAAAAAGAGCTATTGTATCCTCCGTTATTTTTAAAAAATTCTACAACAACGCTTGCATTTAATAAGCGCTGTAAAAGATGCGCTATAAAATGTCATTTTTGGCGTAGTGGTAGAAAAAACTAGATCTATATATTTTTCTTTATCAAGTCTTTGTCTTCCTAATTGATCATTTTATTACATCGTACTCTTAAAAATACTTCAGAATCTTGTTAAAACATTAGTTTCTCTACCTGAGTGGTGAAATGTTTAAAATTCCTGATTTCGTTACATCAGTGAACTACAACCAATAAGATGGATTATCCAAGAAGGTTCACAAAATGCATTCAAAGGTTCACTTTCCTCTTTTTTTGTCTTGATAAATATTTTCCTATTTTTATTTTATATTTCCCTTCATCTTTTTTATTTTTTGTTTACTCTTCGTATTTCAACTTTCCCTTTGAATTTTGTTTTTGTTTTTAACCTTTAGCATTCCCTCTGTTTTTTGTGTTTTTAACATTTAATTTTTTTTCTGAATCTTTTCTTTTGTTTTTCACCTTTTATTTTATTTTCCCCCTCTTACTATTTAATCACCTGTTTTCAGAATTTTGTTTCTTCCTCATTCCAAAATACAACTTTTCACATCCTTTCGTTTTTATTCGTACCTTTAAAACTGAACCACACGTCCCTTCATATCTGTCACATGCTATTTCACTTTTTGCTTTCCCACGCCTTCATCATTACATTTCGTTTTTGCATCTCAAGATTTTTTTTTTTGCTATTTATAACCCAAACATTATTTGTTCCTCCTTATATGTGTCCTCTCAATCCTCTCTTTGTTCCCGTCTCTCTTGGTGTGTTCATCCCTCCCTCTCAGCTCTCAAACTCTTTTCCATGGATGTTGGTCTGTCTTTTGGCAAGAAAAGGAAGTCACCTTCCTCTCACGAGAAGAAAGAAATCCCATTATTTGAAGTAGCTTCGAATTTGAGTGACATTTTTCTTGAACTCTTGAGACGTGTTCTTAGGTGTCACGAGATTGTGTCTAGGATTAGTTTTCTTTGATTTATTTTATAATTTTATTTTATATCTAAGTTCTAATCGATTTTTTTTTAATGAAATTACTCCTTCTTTACTTTTAATCTTGTGTATAACTCGGTTAAGCTTTCCTTTTTAATTACATATGTCAATCTTCTATTTGTTGCATGATTTTTTTTGCTCTTCTTGTGTTTCTTATGTCTATTTGGCTTACTATAACTTTTATAAATTCACCCTTTTTGATAATGACAAAGGGGGAGAAATATAGAAGTTATAGTAATACTATTAATTGTATGTTTGCTCTACATCATATACATCATCTCTGCATCGTCTGCATCATATACATAATATGCATTTGTTTGTGTCTAGATAATCTGCATCATTTACATATGCATGTTGCATCTGTTTGCGACATTAAATCAAACAATACATGAATACCTTATTTAGGGAGAGCCTTTTTTTTAAACATTACTTTGTGAATTAAAATTGTTCATTAATTATATATTTATTTGTCGTCATCAAAAGAGGGAGATTGTTAGTGCAAAAGTATTTTTAAATACAGTCACGTGGTTGATGTTTTAATGATAATATATACATAGAAATAAAGAAAACTATCTTCTAACTATAAATGCTAAATGTGCAGATTAAAGCAAAATGTTATGTTAAAAACTATTCAAAGTAGCCTAGATTACAAGTACTTAAGTTAATATTTTTTTTTCTTTCATACCATATATTACCAATTCTACTCCTTTATAAAAAGAAAGTTTAAAACCTATTATCAAACACAGAACTAGTTTCACTTAAGTCAGACAAATATAACCCCTTTTAAATTATTAAATTGTTTCATATCTGTAAAGATTATAAAAAGAAACACATCTAACAACTTAACGACACTATATAGATTTACAATGCATCACTTTTTACCAAGATTAATAAAACATAATATTTAAGGCAAGTAATTACTCAATAGAATGTAGTATCACATATTAACAAATCTAAAAATGATCAAACAGTGCATTAACCATTTTTAAGGTTAAACAATATTCTAAGATATGATTTCTACAGTTACATTATTATAAAAGTATCACTAAGATTTACCTATTATTACAAAAAAAATTTACACAATCAATTAGATTCCTAAAAATTAACCCATACTTTAACCATCAAAAACACCTTTACAAATATTTAACCACTTAAAATCATTATTTTTAACAAATATTTTTAATGAAAATTTAGACCTCATATATATAATTTAGACCTCATATCAAAAATTCTAAAATAATTTTGATTTATTTACTTAGTTTCCAAATTCTATTACTACAATAATTAATCTAGATTTCATTAAAATCAATACATTGTAAAACTTGGAGAAAATATATTTGTTTTTGCTACTCTAAAATTGAAATAAAGTCATCATAGATTTTTTTGTATTTGACAACAACATCTACAACATTAATTTAAAATCAACAATAATAGGAATGACAACAATCACATGTATGTCCACTCAAACCAACTTTAAATTGAAAATAAACATGTTCTATTTAAAATCAAAACTTTAAACATAAGAAATATAATTTAACAATCAATTTTTTTTCCGCATTTAAGACGCAAGCTCAAAATACCGAAAAACAACAAGTTGACGTTTAAGTAATCAAAAAATAATAATTTCATAAAAATTCAAATTAACATTAACAATAACAAACAATTTCTGACACACAACTAGTCAATAAAATTTGTCTGCTTCTAATTCTTAAAATAAAGTAAGGAAGCATAGATTTTTTATGATTAAGAAATTACACACATGTTTCTTCAAGAGTAAGACAATGCAACACATCAATAGATCCAATGAAATTTAGAAAATTAATAAGGTCATTTCAAGAAATACTTGGTTACTCATGAAAGGGATTCAAATGCACAACACAAACTTGACAAGCAACAATCAACAAATAACAAGCGACTCGTAGTAAGCACTTCACATGGCTAGTATGGGCATTGAAAAACATATAGAACATAACACAATAGTATTATTTAAAATTCAGATAGTGAACATAATACCCAATCAAACACAACTAACATTGAACTAACACTTGATCCACTCGACCGTATTGGACAGACTTACTTTTATACCACTATGTGAAACCCTAAACCAAAATACCTAATAGTAACATTTTTAAAATATTTTTCAAAGTCCAATTAGCAGTAGAGAGAAAACAACTTAAATAAAAGTGTAAAACTGCTTATGGTAAGAAAAATGTTGAGAGAAAAAGATGAGCAAACAACTCAAAGGGATAACCTTTTCCACACTAGATGTCTAGTCGAAGGAAAGGTGTGTTGTGTAATAATTGATGGATGAAGTTTTACAAATGTTGCTAGTACACGTTTAGTGTCCAAACTTTTTTTGAAAACCAAGCATCATCCTAAGTCTTACAAACTATAATGGCTTAGTGAAAGTGTAGAAATTCTTGTTAACAAGCAAGTAAATGTTTGTTTTGCAACTTGAAAGTATGAAGAAGTGATATTGTGTGATGTAGTACCTATGGAGGCAAGTCATTTTTCATTAGGATGACCTTGACAATTTAACAAAAAGGCCAATTATGAAAGACATACTAATAAATACTCATTTCTCCATCATGGCAAAAGTTCATCCCTGTACCCTTGAATCCTAGAGAGGTGAGAAGATCAAATGAAAATGAGAGGAAAAAAAAAAGAATGTGAAAACAAAAAGAAAAAGAGAGAGAGAGAGAGAGAGAGAGATGATGAAATAAATAGTTTAATTGCAAAGAGATAAAGAGAGCTATTATATCACAACAACACCTCTACTTTCTCTATTGCAAAGAGGTTCCTTTAATTGCTAACAATCTTAACACACATATTCCGCCAAGTTGTATTGAGTCTCTGTTGCAACAATTTGAAGACATTTTTCCCAATAAGGTACCACCTCTAAGAGGAATTGAACATCATATAGATCTCATTCCAGGTACATCATTGCCTAATAAGCCAGCTTGCCGAATAAACCCCCAAAAAACTGAAAAGATACAAAAATACATTCCTGAAATAGTAAGTAAAGATGGTACTTGGGGGATGTATACAGATTGTTGGACCATTAATAACATTACCATAAAATATATGTATCTTATTTATAGGCTAGATGATTTGCTTGATGAATTGTTTGGTACATGCATATTTTTGAAAATTGAATTGAAAAATGGGTATCATCGAATTAAGATAAGGGATGGAAATGAATGGAAGATTACCTTTAAAACAAAATATGGTTTGTATGAGTGGATGGTTATGCCTATTGGACTAACTAATGCACCTATCACTTTCATGAGATTAATGAACCATGTTTTGAGATAATTTTTGAGTAAGTTTGTTGTTGTGTATTTTGATGATTTCTTAATATATAGCAAAAACTTAGAGGATCATTGCATCCATTTAATTTTTATTTTGCATGTGCTTAAATAAATACAATTGTATGCCAATTTGGAAATATGTCTTTCACTATGATCATATGTGATTTTCCTAGGTTTCATTGTGAGTTCTAAAGGAGTCCATGTTGATGAGGAGAAAGTAAGAAAATCCAAGAATGACCACCTCCCAAAAATGTAATTTAGGTAAAAAGCTTTCATGGCTTGTGAAAGATTTTAGTACCAATACTACACATCTTAATGAAATTGTTACAAATAAGTTGGTTTTCAAGTGGGGTGAGAAACAACGGGTAAGCTTTGCTGCCTTAAAAGAAAAACAAACCAAGGCTCCTATTCTTGCATTGCCTAATTTTTCTAAATCTTCTACAATGGAATGTGATGCCTCTAATGTTGGAGTCATTATGATGCAAGAAGGCCATCTAATTTTTTATTTTAGTGAGAAATTAAAAGGGATTTCCTTAATTATGTTATAACCAAGTTTGTTTGAAAAACAATTACTCCCATTTATTTTATTCACAACAAAATCATGTTTTAATGAATTTGTTTAAGTGTGGAGACTTTGTAATGTATGCTCTTAAAGACTCCGCACTGGATCATCTGTTACACATAGAAATATCATCATCAAGGCAAGTTCTATGACTTTGATATATGTCTATATTCGTGTGATTCTGAATAACACGCTCTTTATGCTCCTATGTTACTATTCGTCTGATTCAGATCAACACGCCTCTGCCGAATCTAGTTAACGCAAGCTCATTCTAATACTTCTGCGTCTGAAAGAATATGGCAACAGTAACCTATCTACTCAAAGTCAACGATCTACAAGTAAATCCTCTAAGGCCAAAACTATGAAGAAGTCAACAACTCATGCTGATTTGATAAAGATGCATTGAATCAATTCTGAAGAAAAATATAGACAAGTATTGAATGATGATTCAAGATTTCTAATAATTTGGTACAATCCAAATTTTATATATGGGATTTATGAAAATCACTGCAAACAGTTAGAAACCCTAATTGATGTGGAACTCTGTATATAAAGGCATGTGATCATCAATATAATGTACAACAAGAAATTACATGCATAGAAAAACTGTAAACATATAACAACCTTGACAATGTTAAAACCAGAATGGTTTAGAGAACAATTACTTACCTTGTTTTGATGATAAAAAAGGTATTTTGTGAGAAAAATTTAATGTACTATTAATTTAATTGAGTTTGCAGAAAATAAGCTAGAAGTGCCCAAAATTAGAAGAAGCGCCCAAAATTAGAGGAAGTGTCTTAGATCAGAGGAAGCACATCCACTAGAGGAGAAATGATACCACTTGAGGATAAAACCAAATGATACCACTAGATGAAACCAATAGAGAATACCACTAGACGAAGTGACCAAAGGAAGTCACCGGAAGAAGCAAACAAATCAGAGGAAACGAACAATACACACCCTTCGCTATGTTGAACTGTAATTTAGAGGAAGCAAACAGATCAAGAAGCTCTCTTCATTGTCTCCAAAGGAGATGCCTCTAAAGATATACCTTTGCCTCTAAGGATCTGACTCTAATATCAAGTGGAACATGCTCCAAAAAGTTTCCTTCAACAAAGAAAGTCATAGGCAAGTATCTGACTCTAATATACAATGTTGACTCTACGTTTACTAAGTTGCCTCTTTCCAATAATTTAACACAAGAAGATGATTGGGCATGACTCGAAATCTTGCACTACTTTTGACTCTGATTTTTAGGCTCTTCTTCCAACAAAAGCAAAGCTTCTGGCTCTAAGGAAACTCAATGCCTCTCTTGAAAAAGTCAACATAACATGAAAAAGTCAACGCTCTGAAAAATTCAACTACTCAAAATCTAATAAAAGTCACGACTCAAAAACATAATATGATGAAGGCTCACTACCTCTGACTCTGATACTGAAGAATCAAATGACCAAGCGATTATTTTTGTCCACGCTTGAATGGGTTAAAGTGCAGTTCTATGGAATATCTCATCAAATAGAAACGGTCCAATTCAAATTCACACAATAGATCTATGCAATCAAAGATAGAACATCATGGAATCAAAATACATTCAAGAATTTAATTTAAGTAACTAACAAACAACTATCAAGAATTGATTTTCAGCAACTGACAAACAACGATCAAGAATTGAATTTTAGTAACTGGCAAAAAATGAATTTCAGCAACTTTTAAACAATGACAAAAAAAAAATAAAGCCCAAGAAAACATAAAAAATTCAAAGCAACGGTCAACCAAGCATCTGGACATAAATCAAAGCAACGATCATTAAAACTTGTATACAATGGGAGATTAGAAAATTGAAGTAACCAAAATTTAATAATTTGAACATTGGAAGAAAAAGAAGAAGAAGAAGTAGCAATTTTAAAATAAAAAATAGTTGGCATCTATAAATGGTTATCACCACTTGAGGAACCCTACACAACTATATACGAAAAAACAAGAACAAAAATATACAAGTTTAATATCAATCACTCATCAATTGTAATATCATTCTACTTGTACTAAGCTTGTGAGCAATACTGTAAGCATCCTTTAGTTAGAGGAAACCCATAATAGAAACTAAACACTTGTGTAACTTAGCCCGATAGTGGTTGTAAATCCTCAACAACTTATGGTTTTCAAGCTGGATGTTAAGAAGACATAACTTGTGAAGTTAAGTGGTTGTAATTTGGTTTGAATTACTAGATTAAATCCTTCCAAGTGAAGGGATTGGATGTAGCTATCGGGTTGGTGGTGAATCAAGATAAATTATTGTGTTATCCCACTTCCCTCTTTTTACTACCTCCTTTTTTTTAGCATTCCAAGATTTCATAGCAAATGGCTTAGATAGAAGCAAGCAAGCTTTAATGACATATGGTGTTAGCAGAAATGGAAATATAGGAATTAGGTTTATAGAGTCAATGCAAAATTCAAAATTAATTCAATGTGATTTTATGTGTGCATATTGTCTTGAAAGGTCCATAATAGATTAACTTATCCAATGCAAAAAACATGGAAACACAAGAAGCTCGTTAAGACTAACAACTTAGGACCTAACCAGATTTGTGTACCTAAACACAAAATAATTCCTCTTGCTAATGTCCTTAGCAACAGGATTAAAACACCAATCATGGTACTTGGACAATGATTGCTTAAGACACATGACGTGAGACTGGTCTTTGTTCGAAGACCTAATCCTGAAGAAATAAGGAACAATGGGCTTCTCAGGCAACCAGAAAGGAAGGATAACAGGTTCTGGTACAATAGATAATGGCTCTTTACCCTCTATTAAAATTGTTCTATTTGTTAAAGGACATAAACACAAGCTACCGAGCATAAGTCCATGAAGCGACAATGGTTATGATGTTGTCTTCAATCAAAAGTCTTGTATTAAGGTGCAAACACGAGAATAGACGGTTAAATTGTGTTTAACAAAGTTGATAACTTTTTCCTAATTTGAAGAAGGTTGGTTGGTTTTTATGAATTACTTAGATAAGAAGCAATCGGGTTCAAAGGCTACAAACAATAAAAGCATAAATAATTCGATACATAGATTTGTCTTGGTTCACCATTAACGTGGCGACATCTAGTCCCCTCATTCATAAGGCTTTAATCCACTAATTCAAATAACTTGTATTACAAAGCACCTAACCTTCCAAGCCAGTCTTCCCAAACAGCTTGACAAGCGCAGACTTTTGAGGAACTAACCACCTTGCCACTACAAGCCAAGTCTTCTCCTAACAACTTGACAACCCAGATTGAAGAAGGAACTAAACCACTATCGGGTTGGATACAAAAGATTGGAACTTTAAGTGTTTGCTTCTAACAGAGCTTATAATAATAATAGCTCTCACACTCTAAGAAAAAACACTTATAAAATATTTATAACTTGAACAAATATTTCTCTCTTTGACCTCTAAGAATGAAATTGAAATTTTGAACTTATGAGTGTCTATTTTTGATTTTTGATGATCTTCTTCTTCAGCTTTGAGTGTCTATTTATACATAAAATTAGGGGTTCATTATTTAATAATTCAAAACTGTATCTTCATTCCTAGCTTGGTCAACAATGATCTTATTGAAAAATAATTTTGAACAAGATGCTTTTTGATAAAATATTCTTTATCCAATTCTTTATTTCTGAATTCAATCTGAGCAGTTCGTCTAGATTAATTTTGTTTGTATTTTTTTCAGGTTGAGTTTGTAAATTTTTTATATTGATTATGTTCGTATTTTGTTCAGATTAAGTTCGTATCAAATTTATATTGTTCATATTTTGTTGTAGATAACTCTTGATGAAACCTTCTTCAATTCTTGACCATATCTTCTTTTCGACTAAGTCAAATATTTTCTTCAATTATAAATATGAATCAAATTCTATTTTATATTTTCTTCAATTATAAATCTGAATCAAATCTTATTTTAGATTTTCTTTAATTACAAATCTAAATCAAATCTTATTTTAGATTTTTCTTCAATTATAAATCCGATTCAAATCTTATTTTAGATTTTCTTCAAAGGCAGAATAACATATATAAAATATATTATTTAATCTAGAGAAAAAAAAAAGTTTAGTGTCTCGTGTCTGTTACTGAGGAACAACTGAATTGGAACAAGAGATTAGGCCATGCAAATTTGAGATTAATTTCTAAATTGAGAAAATTGGAACTTGTTAGAGGACTGTCAAATCTCAAGTACAAATCAGAAGTTTTCTGTGAAGCATGTCGTAAAGGAAAACGAACTAAGAGTTACTTTTCTTCAAAAAAATTTGTTTCCACAGAAGATGCCTTGAGCTCTTACACATAGATTTGTTTGGCCTAGTTAAAACTACCTCTGTCAATGGTTAAAAATATGGACTTCTGATTGTTGATAATTACACTAGATGGACATGAGTAAAATTCATAAGACACGAAAAAAATGCCTTTCAATCAAAACAATCCATAGTGATCATAATGGTGTGTTTGAAAAATCCCTCTTTTAAAATCTTCTTTGAAGAGAATGACATCCTACATAATTTTTCTTCTCGTAGAACACCTCAACAAAATGGTTTTTTTTTAAATAAAAAGAGGTCTCTTCAAGATATGGAACACACCATGATCAATGAAATGAATGTTGCAAAACATTTCTAAGTAGATGTAGTGAATATTGCATGTTATGTTCAGAACAAAGTATCGATCATACCTACTCCAAACAATACTCCTTATGAATTGTGGAAGGGTAAAAATCCCAATATTTCCTACTTTAGACAATTTGGTTGTATTTGTTATATTTTAAACACCAAAGAAAAGTATGGCAAATTTGACTCAAAATCACATAAGTACATCCTCTTGGGATGTTCTGAAAGGTCTAAAGCCTATAGAGTATGCAAATTGGAAACTTTAATTGTGAAGATTCAATCAACGTTAATTTTAATGACAAACAACTTGACTTTAAAAGGTCAGAGGAAGATGATGATTTTGTAAGAAAACCATAAGTAGAAGAACAAGCAAAATTAGAGGATAACAACAAACAAGAAAATACTAGATGACTAGAAGAACAAGAAAAATCAGACAAATCCAGGATTGGATGGAAATACAAGTCATCTCATCTAGACTCACTGATACTTGGAAAAGCAAGTTATCCTCTAAAAACCAGATGAACCTTGAAAGATATATCATTGTTTGGTCTCATATGTCAGAAAAACTAAATGAATTTAAAAGCCCATATGAACAAAATGGGTATTTAGAAACAAGTTGAATGAAAAAGGAGAAGTGGTAAGAAATAAAGCTAGACTAGTAGCTCAAGGTTATGGTCAACAAGAAGGTATAGACTACACTGAGACATTTGCTTCAGTGGCAAGGTTAGAATATATTTGAATTATATTATCTTATGCTGCAAAAACTAATATTATTTTATACCAAATGGATGTAAAAAGTGTTTTTTTAAATGGTTACAAAAATGAGGAAGTTTATGTCAAACAACCTCCTTGTTTTGATAATTATGAGTTTCCATATTAAGCCTTTAAAATTAGAAAATCTTTGTATGGTCTGAAACAAACACCTAGAGCTTGGTATGACAGACTAAGTAATTACTTTTTAGAAAATGGTTTTGAAAGAGGGCAAGTTGATAAAACCTTGTTTAGAAAATCAATTAAAAATTATATTCGTATAGTTTAGATTTATGTTGATGATATAATATTTGGATCAACTAATAGCAAGCTTTGCTGAGTTAATGAAAAAGGAACTCCAAATGAGCATGATGGGATAACTAAATTTCTTCTTAGGAATTTAGATTCAATAGAAGTAGAATGGAGTTTTGATTCATCAAACTAAGTATACAAAAAAGCTTATCAAGAAGTTTAAGATGGATGCATGCAAACCAATGAGCCCTCCAATGCATCCAACCTGCTCACTAGACAAAGATGAGTCACACAAGATGGTTGATCAGAAAAACATTGGATGCATGATAGTTTATTTACTTTATTTAACTGCACTTAGGCCTAATATCATGTTTAGTGTGTGTGCACGCCAGGTTTCAAACAGATCGAAAAGAGTCCCACTTAAAAGCAATTAAGATGATCTTTAGATACCTGAAAAGTACTACAAGGTTTATTCTATAAGCAATCTTCTAAGTATAGGTTAGTGGGATACTGTGATGCTGACTATGCAAAAGACAGACTTAAAAGAAAAAACACCAATGGAAACTGCACTTTCTTATGCGGCAACCTAATCTTATGCTCCAACAAGAGACAAAGCACTATTGCTATATCAATAGCAGAAGCAGAATATATCTCAGCATAGAATGTAGTACTCAATTCTTATTGATGAAGCATCAGTTGGAAAACTACAAACTTCATGAGAGTAAAATTCTTATATTATGTGATAACACTTCTGTCATATGCTTAACTAAACATCAAATTTTGCGATCTAGGGCTTAACAGATGGAAATAAAACATCACTTCATAAGACACTTTGTCCAAAAGGGAAATTTAGATATTAAGTTTTTGATACTAAGCATCAGTGGGTAGACATTCTAACAAAACCCCTTGTTGTAGACATGTTTGAGTTTATAAAAAAAATTGAATATTGTTTCTATAACTAAATAATGGTTATGTTTTGATAGAATAAAATTTCTAATTTATATATATACTTGCTCCAATACTGCTATACTATGAATTATTTTATGTAAGAATGTTTATGTAATAAGTATGACAGATTCACTCCTTTTGTCTGATGACAATAAGGGAGATAATGGATTTTGAGAACAATTTTAAACAACCCCAGTTCGTGTTTTTAAAAAACTTCAAATTGGGGGAGTTGATGTAAAAGTCATAAAATTACTCTAAACTATAACTATTAAATATGTTTAGAGTGAAGGGGAGCCTTATGCTTTATTATCTTTGTTAAATTGTTCACAAAAATAGATGTTTTTATCATCAAAAAGGGGGAGATTGTTAGAACCAGGATGGTCTGGAGAACAACTCCTTACATTTTTTTGATGATAACAAAAGGTATTGTGTGGGAATAATTTAATTCAATAATAATTTAATTGAATGTGAAGAAAATAAAATGCAGCGCTCAAAATTAGAGCAAGCACCTTGGATCAGAGGAAGCGCGTCCACCAGATGATAGCACCAGAAGAAATGATCAAAGAAAATCACCAGAAGAAGCAAACCTGTTAGAGAAAAGGAACAACACGTGCCCTTTACTATGTTGAACTATACATTAGAAAAGCAAGCAGATCAAGAGGAAATGGAATAAAAGGACGAATAAGAGGAAAGGAACTACACGCGGTCTCTAAAAGAGAAGCCTCTAAGGATCAGCCTTTGCCTCTAAGTATTTGAGTCTAAGGATATGACTTTGGTAATCTACCTCCAAGGTTTTACCTATAAAGATAAGACTCTAATATCAAGTCGAACATGCTCCAAAAAGTTATCTTCAACAAAGCAACTTAGAGGCAAGCCTCTAACTCTGATATTCAATGTTGGCACTGTCTCTACTAAGTTTCCTATGGCCAATAATTCAACAAAAGAAGATGATTCAGTCCGACTTTTAACTTCACACTACTTTTGACTCTGATTTTTAGACTCTGACTCCAACAAAAGCAAAGCGTCTATCTCTGAAGAAAGTCAAAGCCTCTCATGAAAAAGTCAATGAAATATGAAAAAAGTCAACGACTCTGATAAAAGTCATGACTTTGGAAGCTAACTATGAAGACGTGATATGATTCAGAAACATAATCTAATGAAGGCTCATTGCCTTTAACTCTTATACTGAAGATTCAAATGACAAACGGTTATATTTGTCCACACTTGAATGGATTAAAGTGCAAAGTTAGTTATATTATTAATTGTACGAATTGAAAATCTCATCAAATCGAAATGGTTCAATTCAAACTCACCACAATAAATCTGTGCAATCAAAAATAGAACATCCTATAATCAAAACAACGATCAAGAATTGAATTTTAGTATTTGACAAATAAAGACCAAGAATTGAATTTTAGCATCTAACAAACAACGATTAAGAATTGAATTTCAGTAACTGGCAAGAAATGAATTTCAACAACCGTAAAAATAATATCAGAAAATTCAAAGCTCAAGAATAAGGAACAAAACTCAAAGCAACAGTGGACAAAGCATCTAGACACAATCAAAGCAACAATCATTAGAACATGAAAGCAATGGGAAAATTAGAAAATTGAAGTAACCATATTTAAATAATTTGAGCGCTGGAATCAGAACATTGTAAGAAGAAGAAGAAGAAGAAGAAGAAGAAGCAATTTGAAAAGCTCAAACAATTTGCATCTAAAAATGGTTTTTACCATTTAGGAAGCAAAAAGAACAAAAAAATGTACGAGTTTAATATCAATCAATCATCAAACACTTAGTTTTTATTTAGCACTCAATTAGTCTGTGAGCAATATTGTAAGAATCCTTCAGTGAGAGTAAACCCATAAATAGAAACTAAACACTTGTGTAACCTTGCCCGATAGTGGTTGTAAATCCTCAACGACTTTTGATTTTCAAGTTTGAAATTGAGAAGACTTAACTTGTGAAGTTAAGTGGTTGTAATTTGGTTTGAATTACTATATTAAATCCTAATGTGTGAAGGGATTGGACGTATCTACCGTGTTGGTGGTGAACTAGGATAAATTAATGGGTTATCCCTCTTCCCTTTATTTACTGCGTCTGTTTTTTACTTGTTTTATTTTATACATTTGTTAGCCAGTAAATTTCTTAAAAATCGAATATACAATTCAATACCCCTCCTCTTTATTGTATATTTTCCACCTATAAAGAAAATATGTCCTTACTAAAATACTTTTATGCATTCTAAATGTTGACTATACTAAGCTAGAAGGTTTTTAAGATTTTAACACAATCAGTTTGACTAATATGTATTCTAATGAACTTGTGATAAATCAAATGCTTTTGTTAATTAAATCATTTTAGAGTGAAGGGACTAGATATAGCTACTATGTTGGTGGCTAACCAGGATAAATTGGTTGTGTTTATCGTCTATATCTCTATACTTCATTTAGAACTTGTCTTGACAAAACACAACTCACTAGGAATTGTACGCCTTAGTAAGGGCATTGAACTCTTGGCAACTTTACCTATTAACCAAAGAATTTGTCATTCATAATGATCATGAATCTTTAAAGCATTTAAAGGGGCAAGGTAAGTGGGTTCAGTTTCTTAAGCAATTTCCTTATGTGATCAAACACAAGAAAGGTAAGGCTAATGTTGTTGCTAATGCACTTCAAAGATAGTATGTCTCTCTACTCTTGAAACTAAGATGTTTGGACTTGAGCACATCAAGGAACTATATGAACATGATGTATATTTTACTTTTAAGTTTCTTGCTTGTTAGCATGCTGCCCAAAATGAATACTTTAGGCACAATGGGTATTTGCTTAAAGAAAAAATAATGTGTGTGCCCAAAGTATCCATTTGAGGATTACTCTTAAGGGAGGTGAACAAAGAGGTTTAATGGCTCATTTTGGGGTTTCAAAAAATTAAATTTATCACAAGTATATTTTATTTGGCCTCATATGAAAGTTGATGTTCAAAAGACAAATGCATATGTTTGAAAAAAGGCAAAGTCCAAAGTAATGCCTCGTGGACTTTACACTCCTTTAGAAACCCCTGATTTTCCTTGCAATGACATTTTCATGGACTTCGTTTCTGAGCTATCTAGAATAAAGAATGGAAAAGATTCTATTTTTGTTGTTGTTGACATGTTCTCAAAGATGGCTTCATTTATACCATGTAAGAAAGAGGATAATGCTTGTCATGTTGTATATCTTTTCTTTAAGGTAGTGGTACGCTTCATGGGCTACCAAGAACCGTTGTTTCAAATAGCGACTCAAATTTCCTAAGCCATTTTTGGAGAACTTTGTGGGGGAAAGTTCACCCAAAACTACTTTTCTCAACAACTTGTCATCTTCAAATGGATGGACAAACAAAAGTAGTCAATAGAATAATTTCTACTCTTCTTAGAAGTGTTCTCACAAATAATTTAAATATGTGAAAAGAATGGTTGCCTCATGTAGAATTTGGTTACAATTGGGTTGTCCATAGCACCACACAACACTCACCTTTTAATATTGTGTATAAGTTTAATCCTTTAACACGTTTTGATTTATTTGCATTGCCTAACAAATAGTTTTTGTAGCATAAAGTGTTACAACCAAGTTGGTTTGAAAAACCATGACCCTTACTTGTTTTGTTCATAACAAAATTATTTTGTGGAACAATTTAAACCACTAATTTTCTATTTTAGTGTTCATTTTCTAGATCAGGTTATTCTATTTGAGTTCACGATGTAACCTCTGATCTTTTGGTACAAATTAAACCAACACCAAGACTCCACCTTATTCTCCGCATTCTAAGTCTAGTGAACGCGCTATAAAATGCACCTCTAGTGACTTTAGCTAATACAAGCAATGTTGCAAATGACCTTAGTCTGCCTCTGATAATCACAACAAACATATGCTCTCTCTACCTCTAATGACCTTGACAAGCAAGTCACTACATGCCTATGATAATCGCATCAAGCATCTGATCATCTAAATCTATTTAATAATGTTTGCTCTGATGAAAGTCAACGCTCTGAAAAAGTCAACACTATGAAGAAGACAAAGAATGTTGCTTGAAAATGGTTATGGGTCAAGGGTTGGCTCATTCAAGATCAATAATGAATTGTTCCAAGATTTCAAAGTTAACTCCAAATCAGTCCTCTTGAAACCTAGATACATAGTACTATTCAAGATCTTGATTGGGTGTGTAGTACCGAAAGATGGGTTAGTGGACCACGTTAGCAAAGATCACAAGAGTCTAATGTGGAATATCTTCCAAAGGATCGAGACAAATCTTCCAAACCTGATTTTGGAACACATGAGGTCATGTATCATCAATTCTAGGTCAAGGAAGATAAGAAAAATCCCCTTATCGTATGCTCATCACAACATTACTAATGAGAACTCCATTCGATCCTTAATTCATAAAAATCGATTGCTTCTGAATCTGATTGCTTCTTATCCAAGTAATTCATAAAAACCAACTAGTTGTAATGAAATTAGCAAAAAGTTATCAACATTGTCAAACACAATTCGACCCCCCTTCTCATGTTTGCACCCTCAAGTAGGAGACAATATACAAGAAAAAGACATGGTTAGTCCATCTGCACCCTTGTTCAATATATCCAATGTCATCATGATGATACTAATCTCTCATAAGTAGTGCATTCAACTAAGTGGTGATACAAAAATGATATTTGGCCAAACAAGTGGATCTTATGCCATTCCCTTTGTGGTTGAGGACTCTTTTGGAATACCTATGGATGTGTTAGTCTAATCAAGACATGGCTCCAGTTTTCCTTTCTTTCTCAAAGTTGCACAAGTTTTTTAGAAGAAAGGAAAAAGGGTTGCCAAGACAATTTGCGCAGAAGAGCAATAGGAAGAAGAAACAGACGCCAATAAGGACGAAGTAAACCTCATTCTAAGGAAGAAACATAAGGTAACATTCAATCTAAAGAAAACTAATCCTTCCACTATTTTTGATAATATATGAGTAGTAATAAACAACATGAACAAGAATATCTCACACCCTCTACCCAAAATACAAACTTAGTTGTTCATCCCTTTGATGCTGCATTTATTTCCTCATATGACTTTAACACCTTAGATGATATGTCTGAGGACACCTTAGTCGAACACTATGCTACACTCATATATAGAACCCAATTTCCTTTGTCACCAACACCATCGACCACTAAAACTAACAATCCATAAACATCGCCCAACTCCCACATTTCATAAACACCTATATTCTCCATCCATGCATCTGACCCTACCCCAAAAAAACCTGTGAATCCCCCTCATCAAGAAGTTGAGATAGCAGCTCCATACATCATTGATTAAGTCTCTAATATATCATATCAAGCATCCTCTATACTTCTCTCAACCATTTTTCACTTTGAATCATATAACTCCACCATCCCTCTAAGCCTCGTTCCCCTCACACACTTATTTCCCTCTAGCTTCCTAAACCCCGTTACCTTCATTACTTCTCTTATTTCCAAAATCACTTCAGCCCGTAATAGGAATGCTCCTAGTTTAGATCTTAAGATTAATAAAATAACTTAAGATGTTTGGTATATTTAAAACATCAAATTAATATTTTGCTTCAACAATCCAAAGCTTGAATGGTCTCTTGACAAGCGAAAAAGCTGGAAAGGCTAGGAAAGCTATAGTTCAAATGATGACCAAAGAGCTATGAGCAAAGGGTCCAATGAAAGGAATAGAGCCTAGACTTATCAACTTAGTCACCAATAGTGAGGGGTGGCGTGTATTATGGCTTATTTCCCCAATTTGATGTTTTGTTAACTAAGTTATGATGTTATAAAAAGTGTGGGGGACAAATCTTGTTAATTAGGCCCTAAGAGACTTAAAACCGTTTTAAATGTTTTTGTTCAAGTCACTTATAAGACTTTATGGGCCCTAAGAGGCTTAGAGAACCATTTTTGTTGTTTTTGTTTAAGTCACTTAAAAGACTTTATAGGCATAATGATTTGATGCTCAAAAGCTTTTTATTTGACATGTGCAAGTGTTTCATTCTATTGTTTGTTTTTTTGGAACCAAGTTGGTTTTCCTCTTATGATTTCAATTTTAACAGAGGTATTTTATGAGAATAATTTGTTTGAACTAATGGCTTCATTAAGTGTGCCACAATTAGAACAAGAAAACCAGAGGAAGTGACCAAATGAGGAGATCAGAGGAACACAAAAGCATACACATCTGCCTCTAAAAATATGCCTCTGAAAGCAAGGTGTCGCTGAAGGTTATGAAGACTGCCTCTAATATTTGGCTCTGATGTTTGCTGAAGACTGCCTTTGATAATTGGGTCTGAAGACTTCCTCTGAAGACTGTTTGAAGATTGAAGCATCCCTCTGAAGCCCTTGTGTGCCTTTGATGTACACAAACTCATCATGTTTCTGAAGAGTTTATATCAAGTTATCATTAATTCTAATGAGATTAATCAAGCCATGCATTCAAAGCTCATATTCCGCTAATCAAAAGTTGCAACACACTCAAAATGTTTCCTATGATATGCAACCTCCAATTTTGTAGTGACTCTGATAATTCAACAATGTGATTTTCCCAAAGCTACTAATTCTAAGTCATGTAATTCTGCCTAAGACTTTATTATCCAAGAAATATAGCGTCTCACTCCAACAAGGATGTCAATGGCTTTGATGGAAAGTCAACAACTCTGATTTGAAAGAATTCATTTTGAAGAAAAGACTTAGTCGAATTAGAATTTAGGAATATTCAAGAACAAACCTGAATCCATTCTCGCTCCAATCAATCAAGATTACGAAGGAAGATTCGCGTGAATAAGTTTTTGAACACAATTTGAATTTAGATACGATTCATAATTATAATTGAAGAAAATATTTGACCAATGTATAAAGAATACATTACTAAAATATTGTTCACAAGAAGATATGGTCAAAATATTGTCCATGAGAAGATATGGTCAAAATATTTTTTTACAAGAATATATGGTTAAATTATTATTTTCAAGAAGATTTGGTCAAAATATTGTTCACAATAAGATATGGTCAAAATATTATTCACAAGAAGATATGATCAAAATATTGTTCGCAAGAAGATATGCTTAGAATTTGTTCACAAGAATGCATAGAATTTATTGACAAGAAGAAACACTCACAATTATTCACAAGAAGATACACTTATAATTTGTTTACAAGAAAATACATTCAAAATTTGTTCACAAGAAATATATGATTCTGATTTTACAAGGAAAAAAGTGAAACCCAGATTTAGTCTATAAATAAATACTCAAGTCTTAAGAAGAAAGCATGACATTATAAACTCATAAATCCATAAAATTCAGAAAAACTTTTGAGAGCTCAAATTTCCAAAGTATTCAAAGTTCAAAGGTTTAAGTTCTAGAGAACCACTTGCTCAAAGAAATATTTTCTACGTGTTTTATTGTGATAAATCAATTGTAACTATCTACTTTGTAGAAGCAAAACACAATATATTCCAAACTTATGTAACCCAGCCCGATAGTGGCTTTAGTGTTCCTCAAGCAATTTAAGATTTCAGGTTGTATTGAGAAGACTTGACTTGTAGGGTCAAGGTGTTTGTTTGCCTCAAAAAAGTCTATAGGTGTTAGGTTGCATTAAGAAGGCTGACTTATAGGGCCATGTGTAGTGTGTAATTCAAGAATTTGAATTAGTGATTAAATCCTTTTAAGTGAAGGGACCGGATGTAGCTACCAAGTTGGCGGTGAACTAGGATAAATCTGCTTATGTCACTTTATTTATGCACTCTTTACTTTATTGTTGTCTCTGATTACTTTAGTTAAAATCATCAAACTCGAATCAGTTCTTGAATAAATAATTAAAAAAGAATTCAACTTAGTCAAACACAGTTTAACCCCTCTTTTCATGTTTGCACCTTCATGTTTTATTGCAAATAAAGATCCGAAGCAAGGGAGAAGGAAGTAGGCGCATTAAGGCCACTAAGACGGTTGTCCACACTTAATTGTATAGTGATTGCCAAAATGTAACCATCACCCTATTCACTCCTACAATGATGAAATCAACACCATTCAATGATCCAAATTAAAATGTAACTTATTTCCTTAATCCGCCACAAGCGAAGTAATTGCTCTTAAATTGGCACCTTCTCTCAAATTATAAACTCATGCATTGATTAGGCGTTACTACCTTTTATTTTGGCATTCATTTGTGCCTAGTGGATTATTAAAGGAAGATTTGTGTATCTTTTTTCTTCTACCATGTAATCATCAATATTGTAACTCATTAGTGAGATTTTGTTAAAATTACACTTTACGTGTTTTTGGAAGCATTGCTTTTTTTTATTATGGATTCGACCAAGCTTTGATCTTATCAAGAAATTACATTTTTTATGGTGATCCTCACATGGCTTATCATTCCTTCTAATCCATAGATGGGAGTGTGGCACCTCATTTCTCATTTGTTCCATCAATTTCTCTTTGTTTCACTTTTTTTTATTCCAAATTTGTTCTAACTATTGCTATTAAATCAATTATGGTCCTAATTGACACAAGTTCATTAAAATCAATCAAGTAATTGTACAAATATAGCTAGTGCACGAATTGGTTAGCCATCACTTTGACATTAAAAGGAAAAAAGAAAAATCACAAAATTAGCGGTATTGAATTGTTCTGACGCAAATGAAATATCCAACACCTAGATTAAGTTGACATGCCATCCAACCTACACAAAAAATGAGTTGCAACACATAAAGCATAGAAAGGAAAACGATCGAATCAACAAAAGTTATAAGGCATACACATGGCAACATTTGTTTATAACAACAACCTTAAAACACCAACATCCAACCAAATATTAAGAACCCTAGAGAACATAAGTAGGTAACATTGATAAGATCATAAGTAGGTAACATAAAGAGAACATCATCACTAACCTTGTCTCTATGGTGTATAGTTGTGAGATATAGACTTGCTTCACTTTAATTATTTGATTTTTCTACTTGAGATTTCATCACACAATAACATTGATTTGTCCTTCTATTTGCAGATCCATCATCCTTCTTCATCTTGGAGAATGATTCAACCTTGCCTTTGCTATTCACTTACCTCTTCTTATATTTCACTCCTAGAGAAATTTGACCTTTGAGATCTTGTTAAACTCTCTTTGACTTTTCAAAAATTGTAGACAAGTTAATTGTTGCAAAATCCTTTGAACTAGCAATTGTGAAAATTATAAACTTCAATTCTACATCAACATATCTAGAAATTTTTATTATTAAATCTTCATTTGAATATTTTTCACCAAGATCATTAAGTTTGTTCACAATTGGTGTAGACTATTTTTTCCATTTGCCAATAGTTTCACCATTCATGATGCGAAGAAAATAATTTTTTCATTTATCAATTTTAGGGAAACTTTCTTCACATAATCCCTGATGTGCTATTTTAAAAACATTCCAAATTCCTTGTATTATTTTACAATTGAAATCATTTTGTTCTAAAGCGGGGACATTGATATTTTTGGGTTTCCAATCATATTGAACTATTGTTTTGTCTAAATCAGCCCATTGTTCTTTTGGTTTTTAAATTACAATACCATTTAATCCTTCTTAAAATAAGGACCATTTTCAATGGTTTCTCATATGTCCAAGTCATAAGCAATAATATGAATTTTCATTTTATCCTTTCAATATGAATAGTCACTTCCTTTGAAAATAGAAGCCATACTAAACTCTCTCTTTTGATCCGAAATTACGTTGTTAACCCTTTCAATAACTCTTAAGTTGTTAGACTCATAACACAGAGACTTGGCTCTTGATACTCAAAAGATGGCTTGCAATGAACTCTAGAAAAAAAAAATTCAAGTCACACAGTGAAAAATACATAGAAAATGTGTTGGACTAGCATACAAATGAATATGGGAATTCATATTCGAAAGATTGACAATATTGCAATCAATTAACACAAAATATAGTGGTTAATTCACACAAGAAAATAGAATTTGATTGATGATTTGAAAGACACTTTCACTTCAATCAAATTATTAAAGATCTCTAAAATATTTAATGAAATATTTATTAATAAAAAAATATAGAAATCTAAATTTTCAATATGAATCAAATTTATGACGTTGAGAACAATGTAAAACAAAATTTTCACCCAATAATTTAAAGCAAGATATGATTCAAAAAAATAAATCTCTAAGATCACAATCTTTCTATCACTCAAAGTATAAAATAGAAAATCTAAAATCAAACACTGATATGAATAAAAGTAATAACGAATAAAATTGTAGAATATAAAAAGTTTAGGGA
>NC_021161.2:30591329-30604553 GCF_000331145.2 Cicer arietinum
AGAGAAATTACATGGCAATTTATGTTGGTTCCTCTACTTCGTCCTCGCTTGTAGAGTATGTCCAGTCCTCGTTCAAAAAGAGAGATTTTCTTCCTTCATTTCAATTTATAATACTTACAAGATCTGGTAGCGGTTGTTACAATCACATGCACACCAATTTCTTCTTCCTAAATGCTCCCAAATCGGATTTTAGAAACATTCCTCCAAAGTAATTTGAAACTTATCTCTATGAAGAAGAACCCCTTTAGCCTCTTTACAAGATAGTCCCTAGAGACATCTCTTTAGCCAATCCTAAATATCCCCCTCTTCAGTTCTTCAACACAATACCCACGATATCCCCTCAAAGGTTTACGTCACTCCAACACAGAAAATCCATCTACGTTGTTTCTCAAACAAACTTCAATTGCAACCTTAAATGGAATATGAAAGAGTTTTCAATCTATATTACCATCTAGAATGCATTAAGTTTAGAAATGAGTGAAAGTATTCTTACAGTTCAACACATTTAGGATTGTTTATATATGATGCATGAAAGAGCTGGCAAAAGACATAAGCTTTCCATGTGAAATAATAACTTTTTAACTGTAATAAATGCCACAAAATTATAAAGTAATAGGTATACAGGTCTTGCAAATCAATTCCCACATATTGTTAGTCGATTCACACATGATTTGAAAAAAGATTTTAAAGTATGAATCAATGTTAAACAATTCACACAATGGTGAGTAGATTGACAAACCCTTTTGTATTATTGTAAGTTGATTCACAAAGCATGTTGGTCGATTAAAAGGTCTGGAATGTCAATTGATATGAACATGCAACCAAGTTTATGCATGCTAAAACATGATTTTTTGTGAACTATTTATTATTCAAAAAGCATTTACAAGAAATTGAGAATAAGAATAAAAAAAGGCATACATTCACCACCTAACCTAGACTAAATTAGATTTGACATCACTCAAAACACTATGTCTAATCTTAGTCTAGGAGACCCTTACAGTTACAAACACCCCAATTTTTATGATGAAAAAACAAGCAAAACCTTGTTAAACTTTGTTGTTGAAACATAAGTTGTTGGAAGAAAAAGAAATGTTATGATTTTTCCCCCTGAATTTATGTTTGTTGGTACAAATGTGATAGAAACAACAATTTTATTGACTAGAATTGATGAGTTACGAAGCTCTTACAATGCTGGAAATCTGAAAATGCAGAAGAAAAAAAGAATTAAACCAGAATTCTAAGAACTCTTAAACCGGAGCAAAATTGCTCCTAACCAAAGAAAGAATTCCCCTAATTATTTCTTATAATATTTTCTGAATATATTTCCCTCTTCCTATTCCCTCATTCTTATAACATAAAATAAATGACATTATTAATTAGCTTTTATTCCTTTCATTCATCCTTCTTGAAACTGAATGTCTTTCCCACTTCCCCTCTTCCCCTCTTTCCCACTTCCCCTATTCATTCATTCATCCATTAATTCAGAATTTGGAAGATGCTTAGTTCCCCGATTGCGATTTTTGTGGTTCCCTCGTTGCTCCTCATTGCCATTTGTTCGTGTTTGGTACTAATTAAGGTTTACTCCTTGCATGCTTAATTCCGGGTTAGGATTTGACCCAATTGGAGTATTTTTGGATTAGGTTCCCCAAGAACTTGCATTTCCCTTGTTTGGGCCTGGAAAAAAACCTAGTCCAAACCCATTTATATTAGTAAGCCCATTACTTCATTCTCTTCCCCTTTTCCAGTTTCGCAAACGACCTACACCTCCGCTTCCTCTGTGATTCAACAACCCCCGTAACTCTGTTTCAACATCACGAGCTAATTTCATCGCCTCCCCATGTGTCTTAGGGTTGAAGGTTCTTACTTGCAAACGTACCTTTGGTTAGAGGCTACTCAAAAAATACCCAAGGTATTGTTCTTCGGGGAGACACATAACCTGGGAAGAGAAATATTCGAAATCTAAAATGTACTCTTCCACATCACCAGTTTGTTGAAGATCTTTCATTTCTTTGAATGGATTATCGCTCTTTCTTCCTCTGTATCTCTCAATCAGCGCTTCCTGCAACTTTAACCATGTGGGATCATCCTCCGTTTCACATAGAAGATTAAACCAATGAATGGTTGCTCCCTCCATGCTAATTTTCACCAAACGAACCTTCACTTCTTCAAATATTCCCTGTACCTCAATGTAGGTCTCTGCTCGCGTGATCCACCCCACTAGATCGTCAGCATCAAATGACGGCAGCTCCACCTTCTTCACTGCCATCTTGTATTCCGTAATTGGCTCATCGGTTATCTAAGACTTCTCAGGTGTAGGCCGATTCAACAGTTTTGCAAACTTCGTCAAAATGGCATGACGAAATTCATCCAAGGTTTGATGCACTGAACCTTCCATCTCAGCCAATCTTATCTCAAAAGCCTCAACTTTGTCAAACATTTTCGGTGCCATTCGGTTTTGCTAGCTTATATCTCTATCTGGCAGGTCGAACAAGTGATAGAAACGACAATTTTATTGACTAGAATTGATTAGATGTGAAGCTATTACAATGCTGGAAATCTGAAAGTGCAGGAAAAGTAAAAACATAACTAAACCAGAGTTCTAAGAACTCCTAAACCAGAGCAAAATTGCTTCAAACTAGATAAAGAGTTCCCCTAATTATTTGTTAGAATATTTTCTTAATATCTTTCCCTCTTCATATTCCCTCATTCTTATAACATGAAATAAATGACATTATTAATTAGCTTTTATTCCTTTCATTCATCCTTCTTGAAACTAAATGTCTTTCCCACTTCCCCTCTTAAATGGAATATCAGTAGAATAAGAGACATTGTTACTAGCTGTTATTCCCTCCATCCATCATTCTAGAAATTGAATGTGTGTAAAGTGTGAGACTTGGTTGAGTAGGCTCCACTCTTTGGGCCCTCATTCCTCTTAATTTGAAGTGTTCTATCATTGTCATCTGCTTCAAAAAGAGCCTTGTCCTCAAGGCTAACATTTAGACATTGATTATGTAGCAGACTTCTAGGTTCCCAGTTGATGGTTTCTTTATTCCTTTCCCATGTTATGATTTTTCTTGGCTTTAGTATATTCGTGGTAAAAATATTAAGTTCTTTTTCCTGATTGATTCTCCAATTCTTCGGATTTTGACACTACAGCTTCACAGTTTTCCCCTTCCAGTCCAAGCAAATTGCCATTTCTTCCCAAACAAATAACACCTTGCCTAACTTATGCAGCCAAGGCACTCCCAAAATCATGCCCTCACCTTGTAGTTACACTATGTAACATTCAACAGTGGTTTGGAACCTTCCAATTTGAATGTCAAACTTCGCACACTTCTCTGTTATGGCCACACGGGAACCGTTTCCAAATTTTGCGTTCATAATTGGGATCTGTTCTACTGGAAGCTGCAGATCTGCAACAATTTGAGGAGTCACAAAATTGGGAGTAGCACAAGTGTCATCCATCATCATGACCGGTATGCCCTCCACGGTACCTTCCAAACATAGGGGAAAAGGGAACCGATTTCGAGCTCTACCTTCCTCTGCTATTCTGAACAGCACTATAGAGTTGCATCTTACTGCAGCATCTTCCTCTCATTCCTTTAATTTGATAGCTAGGACTTCACCAGCATCATACGTCACTTCATCATCTCCCACAATTACCAAACACAACTGTTTTCCAGAACATTGACGAAGAGGATGGAACCTTTCCCCACATCGAAAACAGAGGCCTCACGCATTACGATCCATTAATTCAGAATATGGAAGATGCTTAGTTCCCCGATTGCGATTTTTGTGGTTCTCCCGTCGCTCATCATTGCCATTTGTTTGGGTTTGTTACTGATTAAGGTTTCCTCCTTGCATGCTTAATTTCGGGTTAGGATTTGACCCAGTTAGAGTATTTCTGGATTGGGTTCCCCCATAACTTGCATTTCCCTTGTTTGGGCCTGGAAAAAAACCTAGTCCAAATCCATTTCTATTAGTAAGCCTATTACTTCCTTCTCTTCCCCTTTTCCAGTTTCGCGAACGACCTCCACCTTCTTTTCCTCTGTGATTCAACAACCCCCGTAACTCTGTCTCAACATCACGAGCCAATTTCATCGCCTCCACATGTGTCTTAGGGTTGAAGGTCATTATTCACAAACGTACCTCTGGTTGGGGGCCACCCAAAAAATACCCAAGGTATTGTTCTTCAGGGAGACGCATAACCTGGGTAGAGAAATATTTGAAATCTAAAATGTACTCTTCCACATCTCTAGTTTGTTGAAGATATTTCATTTCTTTGAATGGATTACCGCTTTTTCTTCCTCTATATCTCTCAATCAGCACATCCATCAACTTTAACCATGTTAGATTATCCTCTGTTTCACATAGAAGATTAAACCAATGAATCGTTGCTCCCTTCATGCTAATTTTCGCCAAACGAACCTTCAATTCTTTAGATATTCCATGTACCTCAAAATATGTCTATGTTCGCGTGATCCACCCCACTGGATCGTCACCATCAAATGAAGGCAGCTCCACCTTCTTCATTTCCAACTTGTATTCTTTAATTGGCTCCTTGGTTATCTACGACATCCCACGTGTAGGCCGATTCAACAGTTTTGCAAACTCGTTCAAAATGGCATGACGAAATTCATCTATGGATTGACGCATTGAACCTTCCATCTCAGCCATTCCTATCTCCAAAGCCTCAACTTTGTCAGACATTTTCGGTGCCATTTGGTTTCGCTAGCTTCTATCTCTATCTGGCAGGTCAGACCAATGATAGAAACCACAATTTTTTTGACTAGAATTGATGAGCTGTGAAGCTTTTACAATGCTAGAAATATGAAAATGTAGAGAAAAAAAAAACTAAACCATAGTTCTAAGAACTCCTAATTATTTCTTAGAAGATTTTCTTAATATATTTCCCTATTCCTATTCCCCCATTCTTATAATATAAAATAAATTACATTATTAATTAGCTTTTATTCCTTTTGTTCATCCTTCTTGAAACTGAATGTCTTTCCCACTTCTCCTCTTTAATGTAATATCAGTAGAATAAGAGACATTGTTACTAGCTTTTATTCCCTTTATCCATCAATCTAGAAACTGAATGTGTGTGAAGTTTGTAACTTGGTTGAGTGGGCCCCACTCTTTGGGGCCTCATTTCTCTTAATTCTAAGTGTTCTATCATTGCCATTTGCTTCAAAATGAGCCGTGTCCTCAAGGCTAACATTTAGACAGTGATTATGTAGCAGACTTCCAGGTTCCTAGTTGACGGTTTCCTTATTCACTTCCCCTATTATGATTTTTCTTGGATTTAGTATATTCATGGTAAAAATATTAAGTTCTTTTTCCTTATTGATTCTCCAATTTTCCGGATTTTGACACGGCAACTTCATAGTTTTCCCCTTCCAGTCCAAGAAAATTGCCATTTCTTACCAATCAAATAACACCTTGTCTAACTTATACATCCAAGCCACTCCCAAAATCTTGTCCTCACCTTGTAATTCAACTATGTAAGCTTCACCAGTGGTCTGGAACCTTCCAATTTGAATGTCAAACTTCCCACACTTCTCTGTTATGGCCACACGGAAACCGTTTCCAAATTTCTCATTCGTAATTGGGATCTGTTCTATTGGAAGCTGCAAATCTGCAACAATTTGAGGAGACACAAAATTGTGAGTAGCACCAGTGTCCACCATCATCGTGACTTGTATGCCCTTTACGGTACCTTCCAAACGTAGGGCATAAGGAAAACAATTTCGAGCTCTGCCTTCTTTTGCTATTCTGAACAGCACTGCAGAGTTGCATCTTACTACAACGTCTTAATCCCCTTCCTTCAATTTGAAAGCTAGGACTTCACTGGCATCATTTGTCACTTCATCATCTCCCAGAATTACCAAATGCAACTATTTTTCAAAACACTAATGAAGAGGATGGAACCTTTCCCCACATCGAAAATAGAGGCTTCGCGCCTTACGGTCCATTAATTTAGAATATAGAATATGCTTAGTTCCCCAATTGCGATTTTCTTGGTTCCCCTATCGCTCCTCATTGCAATTTGTTCGTGTTTGGTACTAATTAAGGATTCCTCCTTGCATACTTAATTTCGGGTTAGGATTTGACCTAGTTAGAGTATTTCTGGATTGGGTTCCCCCAGAACTTGCATTTCCCTTATTTGGGCCTAGAAAAAAACCTAGTCCAAACACATTTCTATTAGTAAGCACATTACTTCCTTTTCTTCCCCCTTTCCAGTTTCGCGAAAAACCTCCACATTCGCTTCCTCTTTGATTCAACACGCCCCGTAACTCTATTTCAACATCACGAGCCAATTTCATCGCCTCCACATGTGTCTTAGGGTTAAAGGTCCCTACTCGCAAACGTACCTCAAGTTGGAGGCCACCCAAAAAATACCCAAGATATTGTTCATCAGGGAGATGCATAACCTGGGAAGAGAAATATTCGAAATTTGAAATGTACTTTTCCACATCTCCAGTTTGTTGAAGATATTTCATTTCTTTGGATGGATTATCGCTCTTTTTTCCTCCATATCTCTCAGCGGTTCCTTCAACTTTAACCATGTGAGATCATCCTCCGTTTCACGTAGAAGATTAAACCAATGAATGGTTTCTCCCTCCATGCTAATTTTCGCCAAACGAACCTTCACTTCTTTAGATATTCCCTGTACCTCAAAATATGTCTCTGCTCGCGTGACCCACCCCCTCTAGATCGTCGCCATCAAATGACGGCAACTCCACCTTCCTCACTGCCATCTTCTATTCCGTAATTGGCTCCTCAATTATCTACGACATCCCAGGTGTAGGCTGATTCAACAATTTTGCAAACTCTGTCAAAATGGCTTGACGAAATTCATCCATGGTTTGACGCCCTGAACCTTCCATCTCAGCCATTCTTATCTCCAAAGCCTCAACTTTGTCAGACATTTTCGGTGCCATTCGGTTTCGCTAGCTTCTATCTCTATCTAGCAGGTCGGACCAATGATAGAAACCACAATTTTATTGACTAGCTTTTGTTCCCTACATCCTCATTCCTCTTAATTTGCAGTGTTCTATCAAAATGCACGTACTTGAAATTGATAATAATAATAATAATAATAATAATAATAATAATAATAATATTAATAATAATAATATTAATAATAATAATAATAATAATAATAATAATAATAATAATAAATAGCATCTTTTTCTCCCCTTTGAACAATATCAATAAAGAACCCACAAAAGTAGTTTCCAATTGTTTTCATTCAAAACAAATTTCAAACACCGAGATTATCCTACCACGCTATTCAAGCTTTGCAAAAATAATGAGTCTCAATATTGCATAAATCATAGGAAGGAAAATGATGGAATCTAACAAAAGCCATATGGCATACTCATGGAAACATTTTTTTTATGACAGTAGACTCAAAACACTAGCATTCAAGTAAATATTCAAAATGAAACATTACAAGCCATATTGATAAAATCATAAAACAAATCTAGATTGAGTATCAACAGAAGATAAATAAAACAGGCACAAAAATAGCATGTTTGGAATAATTTAACTCAACATAACTAGAACAATAGCATGTTTGGAATAATATAACTCCACATAAATAGTATGCTTTCAGTTTTTTTTTCAATACAATGCCATTATTAAATAATTGTCCCATACAAATATTAGTTCAACCCTTTAAATACTAAACTACTACCCCTTAAATGCTAAACTACTACCCCTTAAATATTATTACAATCACTTCAATTTTTGTAACAACCCCTTAAATCTTAATATAATCCCTTAAATAATAAGTTACATCCCCTTAAATATTGCACGTTAATATGGTTGGTATTTATTGATTAAGGTTCGTTCATTATTTCAGTAATGGGTCAGCCTAGTCAAAATTTACCTACTCAAAATATCAACAATTATTAAGGTGGTGCAACAGCAACAATAACTGATGTTGTTGGACCTGTATTAGATAATACCCAAGAAACAAAGAAGAGAAAACCATATGCAGGTGGGCCTAGACAGTCATCCAACTGTTGGGAACAATTCAATAGAGTATTTGATTGTGATTTGATACTGCAACGTGTAAACACCGCCACAAGAGTTATTTGAGTGACTTTAAATCTCATGGTTCCACTAACATGAACAAACACGTTAACAAATGTGTCAAAAAAACCACTTATTGTGTCCAACGACCCCAACCAAATAATTCTTACATTTCCATTTGTGGAGGGATCTGGTTTAGTTCCAACTAGTAGTAGATTTAACCTTCAAGCTTATCGTAGGGAAGTGTCCATTTTCATGGTGTTAGATGAACAACCATTTAAGGAGATAGTGGGTGAAGGATTTAAATACTTGTGTAAAACATTGCAGCCTCAATTTACCATTGCATCGAGGCGTACAATAGCTAGAGATTGCTTTCAGTTGTATTAGGATGAAAAATTTAAGTTGAATCTTTTCTTTAAGTCTGGTTGCAATAGGGTGGTCCTTACTACTTACTATTTGACATCAATCGAAAACCTTTTACAGCACACTTTGTGGATAATGAATGGAATTATAAATAAAAAAAAAAACAAAATGGATAATTAACTTCACAATTATCCATAACCACAAAGGTGTAACCATAGGTAAGAAGACAGAAGAAGATTTAAAGGATTGGGGAATTCGAAATGTGTCATCAGTAGCGGTGGATAATGCATCATCTAATAATGTAGTTGTGACACTTTTGAAGAAATAAGTTAAAATTACGAATGGGTTGATTGGGGATGGTGAATTTTTCCACATGAGGTGTTGTGCTCATATTTTAAATTTAGTTGTAATTGACGGTTTGACAAAGAAAAATTTGTTCATCTCTGCCATTAGGAAGGTTGTTAGGTTTGTTAAGTCCTCACCTCATTGGACTGCCAAGTTTAGGGAATGTATAGAATTTGCTAGAATTTCTTGTAAAAAGTTGGTTTCTCGTGATGTTTCCACTCGATGGAACTCAACCAACTTGATGCTTAAGGTTACTGAGAAGTTTCAAGTAGCCTTTGAGAAGAATGAGTTTCTGGTCTCCATCTTTCAACCATAGCAGTAATCAGACCGACTATTATTTTATAGTGATCACTTCACCAAATTCGGCCTCTTGCAAATACTGTAATATGACTTCATTCGATTTTTTGCTAACATGACCATGATATTTCAGTTTGTCCTTGGAGGGTATCTAAAATTAATAATATATAAAATATCACGCTAATATATTTGAAAATAATATATATGACACTAATATAAATACTCAATATATATGACACTAATATAAAATACTAAGAAATGCGTTAATGTATCGAATTTCAGCTCTGTGATTCGTAGATAATTCCATCAATAAAACATAAATTTTGAACGTTGAAGAAATTTTCAGTTATGTAACTTAAGAAATTTAGATTGAGAATGTTAAAGGAAGTGTGATTGAAAACGTTGGATTGATGTCCTTATATAGGAAATCGTATCCCTAGGTAGCGAACCCTTAGGGAAGTTGCATCCCCAGGTAGCGAATCCTTAGTGACAAATTTGGGCCGTTCATTTCATTTAATCGATGAATGTGGATCCTTATTACCATCAAAAGTATGAATCATTGTAATTTTAGTTGGACCAATCAAATTGAATTATTAAATATTTAATCTTGACTATCCAATATAATTTATCAACGGTTGTGGATGGTGCAGTAGAAAAGTGTGAATCCTTGTTATTTTAGTTGTACTAATCAAATTGATCTATTAAATATTTAATCTTGACCATCCAAATTAATTTATCAACGGTTGTGGATGGTGTAGTAGAAAAATATGAATCCTTGTTATTATATTTGGACCAATCAAATTGATCTATTAAATATTTAATTTTGACCTTCTACACTTTACTACCTTGTATAAATAGAAAACTGGATCACACTATCTCACCACACCTTCTATCTCACCATACCTTCTAACATTTTATACTTAAATAATTACTTAATCATGGCTGCTCAACAAGTCATTTCTATTATTTATTACAATGGTTCAATTCTCGATGGAGTTGAAGATAAAACATTTGTAAGTGATTAAAAAAGGCGTTCAAAGTACATTCTGGAAGCAACCTTGCTCGTCTAAAGAATGTCAATAAAAGAAGTTATAGCTCGACGACAAAATCACAATAACTGATATAGTTTATGTACACCTCATCTTCTTTGGTGAAAATACAACAAGGTTTCAAATGACGAAGGATTGCAATGACGATGATGTTCAACTGATGTTTGATGTTTATGCATAGTGGTCACAACTAGGCACCATCGAGTTATATGTTACATTTGAGGGTGGTCTTACATCAATAAACATTGATCAACCATCAATCTCAAACATGTCTAATCCCGACTACACCCTATCTTTCGATCATTATCAACCCGACTACATCTCATCTTTCGATTAAAGCACTCTTTATCAACTTGACTTATATCCTCCATCACAACACTATGAACCATACTCTAGCCAAATTGAACAAACTCATCGGGAAAGTTTTCAACTCTGTCAGGAATCTCTCCCAACAAGTCCACAATGTGATCTTCCGCTTAATGTCATGTATAATATCAACGAGGAATAATTAGGCGACTATAGTGAAGAGGATGAAACATACCTCGATGAATCATTTGGTGATTCTGACGACGACATTGATGTTGACGAAGATATGGAAGCAGAAGATCAACTTATCCTACTTGTATTCGATCAACCATTTCACATGAAGAACATCAATTTAGACACTGCAAAGCAACCAAGTGAATATTATCACATGTTCATTGACGAAGTTCAGCAGTAGATGGAACTCTTGCAGTTGGAATAAAGTTTCAGAACAAGGAAGAATGCGTACATGCAATCAAACGTTGCCATTTAAAACAATCATTGAACTTTGTGGTACAAAAATCAGATTTAGAAAGGTATGTTATTAATTGTTCAAGTCCATATTGTTTGTTTAGATGCAAGGCTTCAAAACGCAAAAAAGGTGAATTGTAGGTGATTGGTAAATTGAATGCGCCTCATACATGCACAAATTATGCACTGCCACAAGAACATATGAAGCTCGATTCTAACATGATATGTACAAGCGTAATGCAAGTTCTGAAAATGGACCCTTCAATCAAAGTGAAGGTCATTATTGCTTAGATTTAGGCTTTGCACAAATACATAGTAAGTTATAGAAAGGCTTGGATGGGAAAAAATAAAGCGATCGAACTAATTTATGGCAATTGGGAAGAGTCTTACAATCAATTCCCACGATGGTTATTGGTTATGCAAACATTTTCTCTAGGAACTAAAATTGAAATGGAAACGATCCCAGCTTATCATGAAAATAGAGAGATAAGTGGGATAAGGATCTTTCATAGACTATTTTAGGCTTTCGTTCCGTGCATATCTGCGTTTAAATTCTGCAAATCAATTGTACAAGTTGATGGGACTTAGCTGTAAGACAAGTACAAGGAGACTCTATTGGTATTAGTTGCCCAGGATGGGAACGACATTGTAATTCCTATTGCTTATGCTCTTGTAGAAGATGAGACAAGAGAGGGTTTGAGTTTCTTTTTGAGAAATTTGAAAAAATATGTCACTCCACAGGCCAATATTTATTTGATTTCAGATAGACAAGAATCCATCAAAAGTGCTTATAATAATCCGAATAATGGGTGGCAAGATCCTCCTTCAAAGCATGTGTTTTGCGACCGACATATTTTACAAAATTTTGCAAGGGAATTCAAGGATGGTGCATTGAAGAAAAAAGTTATTTCTATAGATAATAATTTCATTCTTACTTTTTAATATTAGTGTAATTTTTAGTAATTTCATTTTTACTTTTATAATTAGTGTAATAATGCACTGTCTATTGTGTCAATACATGTTACTCAATTAGTGATCATGCATATCAATACTACCGCAGAAAAAATCGGCATAGTCAATCCAGAGGCTTTGAAATGGTTAGACAACATAACGCGATAAGATTGGATTCAAGCATTCGAAGGAGGTAGCCGTTGGGATCAGATGACAACCAACTTTGTGGAGACGATCAATGGAGTATTAAAAGGCACGCGCAACCTTCCCATCACTGCTTTGGTTGAATCAACTTATTTTAAGATAGGGACACACGTCAATTTTAGCTTCAAGTCAAGTATACACAGAAAAATGCGTAAATTTTATGAATTTCTAAATACGTAAATCAAATAGTCATAAAGTCGATAGTTTTGATCAGAGCAACCATACTTTCATAGTCCACGAGACGGTAAATCCAAGAGAAGGGCAACCAATTGGTCATTTTAGTGTAAACTTTCCAAACAAGTGGTGCAACTTTTGGAAATATCAAGTTATACATATGCCTTGTTCACATATGATATGTAAGACCCATAGTTTTTAAATCCTAAATTATGTAATTTTAGGGTATTTTGTGTGGAATTTCTTAGGCTGTTAGACCAGTTTTTGGTATTGAGTGAGTTAAATGCCAAAAAAATATTTTTGGAAATTGGATTAAAATTATTTGTCGGAAAATAATTTACTTCCGTTACGAAGGATTTAATACTGGGCAATTTTGTTAAAAAATATCTCGGGTTGCTGAAAATTGTGCCGGACAATTGAGTTGCGACGAGAGTAGATATTTTTATTAAATTAGACTCAGAGGGGAATGAAATGATGGGGGTAAGAGTTGTTAGATAATTGTTGGTTTTGTTTTAATTATAATATATTAATATATAAATATATATGTATATATTGTAAGTAATATATATATATGGTTGGAGGGAAAGAAGAAAGAAAAGGAAATAGAAAGAAAAGAAATAGAAAGGAAGGAAAAAGAAAGAAAGGAAAATAGACAGAAAGAAAATCAAGATCCATCTTCTTCCTCTGTCGCGTGACCACCCAGTCTTCCTCCTTCTTCCATCTTCATCTTCTTTGCTTCCTTTAAGTTCGAGAATTGAAACCCAAGGCTAGTGGGTGAGAAAGATTAAGTTCCCAACTTCTTCCCGGATTCAAAAACGGTGTTATGGATTTCAAAATCGTCAAACACAAACCTCCCCATTTCATCTAGATCTAAGCTTCGTTTCGCGAAGAGATAAAAGGGAAAGTTGCTCACTACCACGCTACGGTGCTAGGGAACCAACTTTGGAAGCGACGTTGCGAGCGGAGATTTTACCGGATTTACTCGCGGTACCGTAATCGCACGTTAAAGCTAACGTGAAGGTAA
>NC_021161.2:30604819-30608511 GCF_000331145.2 Cicer arietinum
TCTGTTTGCTTAATGTTTGTTGTGAAAATCGTTTAAGTTAAAAGAGTATTAAGAATGGGGAATCTCTTAATATTTTTGTTTGCTTAATGTTCGTCGTGAAAAATCGTTTAAGTAAATGAGTATTAAAAACGGAGAATCTTTTAATATCTGCCTTTACTAAATTGTGTTTGTCCGTGAGAGACTGCACTGGTGTTTGTCCGTGAGAGACTACACCCTGGTAAATTGTGTTTGTCCGTGAGAGACTGCACATGTGTTTGTTCGTGAGAGACTACACCCTGGTAAACTGTGTTTGTCCGTGAGAGACTGCACAGGTGTTTGTCCGTGAGAGACTACACCCTGGTAAATTGTGTTTGTCCGTGAGAGACTACACCCTGGTAAATTGTGTTTGTCCGTGAGAGACTGCACAGGTGTTTGTCCGTAAGAGACTACACCCTGGTAAATTGTGTTTGTCTGCGAGAGAATGCACAGGTGTTTGTCCGTGAGAGACTACACCCTGGTAAATGGTGTTTGTCCATGAGAGACTACACTCGGGTTCGTTCGTGAGAAACTGTACGTCTAGGATTTACGCCTCTCGCAAAGGGTTATGTTTGGTTTGGAATAGTGTAATAGCATGTTTGATTGCAAAACTATTTCGAAGCTCATGATGTTGTAGTGATTGTGTTATAAGTGCTAAGTGTTATGTTTTGGGAATTGAGTGATAGCATGTTTGATTGCAAAATTATTTCGAAGCTCATGATGTTGTAGTGATTGTGTTATAAGTGCTAAGTGTTATGTTTTGGGAATTGAGTGATAGCATGTTTGATTGCAAAATTATTTCGAAGCTCATGATGTTGTAGTGATTGTGTTATAAGTGCTAAGTGTTACGTGTTGGAAGTGTGTGTGCATGTGATTGAGTTAGTTTATGTATTTTTGGAAGAACATGCAGGGAAATCGATTTCCCAATCGATTGGATGAGTTATAGGGACTTCCCTAATTTGACATAATCGATTTGCCAATCGATTTTATAATTTGTTTTTCAAAACCATTTCAGAAATCGATTTGGAAATCGATTTGGCCATACAGGAATTCTGCAAAACTGACAAAATCGATTTGGAAATCGATTGGCATTAAGTCAGGGGCTCAGCTATTCTGTCAATCGATTGCCCAATCGATTGAATTAAGCCCAGAGTTCAAATTTCACTAAAAACCTTCAGGAAATCGATTTGGAAATCGATTGGCTTAGTAGAAATTCTTATTTTGAGTTAGATAACAGATTGCTCAATTGATTTATCAATGTCTTGGTCAGTTATGTATTACTTGATGGATTGAGAACTTTATTTTGATTTCATTTTTAAATGGCAAGCATTATATGAACTTTTAGCATATGGAAAATCCTTTTAAGGTGCATGCTTAGTTGAAAGGTTATTTTGTGTATTTAAAAATTTAAATGTTATGTGTTAATTGTTAATTTCGGTTGGTGACCCTTTACAACTATTGTGGAAATCTGGGCTTTGCCCTCAGATGAGAGCCAGGACAATCCTACCGGTTCGTACGCTGTGGATGGGAATGTAGAGGGGAATGCCTGACTGGAGCTATGTTAAAAGGATCTTACGAGGCGCGTGGAGATCACTCAGGGAGTTTAGTTTGTTTTGGAGAATGATCAGATTAGGTTGACATAGAGGGAACATACGTCTTTCTTTTGAATTGTATTTATTTTAAAATGGAAGATTGTAGCTATACTAATTTTGTCAGCTTGACATGTTATTTTCGATGGGTTACATGTACCACTTTTTGATGTGTAAATATTTTGGATTCATATTTTGAGAAACTTTTCCACTGCTTGTAAATTATAATGACTCAATTATTTATCCAAAGGTATTACCTTATTTAATTCTCTGTTTTATTTTAATTTCTTTTGAAAAAAAAATACACCCTCGCTTTGAAAATCGGGGTGTTACATTGTGGTATCAGAGCTTTGGTTTGGTTTTCTTTGGGGGCTGTGGAACCTTTGGTTATAGATTGTAGGTCAACCTGTAGGTTGAGAGTTGTTATCTGATCATGCGTCGGTTTAGGTGGTTTGGGTTGTTAAGTCCAAAATAGTTACTATGTGTTGATATATTCGAAACTTAGTTTTGGAATTATTCGAAGTGGTGTTAACACTTCTTCTTGATGTTGGTTTTTCGGAAACACTACCTCCAAGAGAGAACGACGTTGCAAGGATGAATGTCAGTAGAGATGATCAAATGGTTGGAGCTACAAATAACATGGAGGTTTTGTTGTTGCACGAACTGCTGCAAAGACACTGCGGGATCTGGAGAAGAGGAAAAGAGAGATATGTGCTCTTAAGATTAAGAGGGTTTGAATATTTTCGTCGTTACCATCCTCCAAAGTTCAAGGGTGATGAGGACTCAGGAAAAGAGTTGACTAGTGGATTCAAGAAGTGGAAAAGATCTTCGAGATGTTGGATTGTCAGGCAGAGTTGAAGCCAATCATGACGGCATGGAATTTATAAAATGGTTCCAAGGACACAGAAGCTATGTGTTGGTGTAAACTCAAAGACGATGAGTATGGATGGATTAACATTAGACTAATAAGGGATTTCAAGTAAAGATCTAAGTTGAGGACTTTTGTTAAGAAAAGTATTAGATGTTTTCCTGGTAGATTTCAGGATGAAACTGGATGAAGTTTGACAACTGTCAAAGAGATGTGAACATCATGGAATTGTTGAGAAGATGAGGCTTCCATTTGGGATAACATTTGGTGCTTAGGTGCCAATGAAAGAGACTGGTATTGAAGTTAAGGGAGTGTTGCACATTAGGAGTGAATACTCCTTTGGATAGATAAAATACGCTTTGAAGAATTGTCGATACCTTGAGGGGAAAAGTCGAGCATTCGAGTTAGACTAGATTCGCAACTTGGATTATTAAGTATGAATCTCATAACGAGTGTAGGAGTGAGACCATGTATTTAGTTGATAAGTGACAAATCTCCTGGTGGTTTAGGAGATAGTAAGTATGGATAATGATATTGGATGAAACTATAGACACATAAGTGTGAATTTTGAGCGATGTTCGGCAAAACATAATGAGTTAGGCCTAGATGTATTGAACTCTATGTTACCATTAAGTGGAACTTGAAGTATCGAGTACGGGAATACTTCGAGATGGAGGTAATATAAGTTTTGAGAGTCTATTAAAGGATGGAAAATACTAAGAGGATGTTAATATTTTGAAAGGTCAGAAGGATTATTCGAGATTTGATTTGGGACCATAAGATGGTTGATTTTTTTTTAGTTGATGATTTAAAATCCGCAAGGTTGGATGAAGGACCAAGTAATGCTTAGAACTTTCAAAATCGAAGGAGTTGAGGCAGGCAAGTGATAAATAATTCATGTTAAGGATGGAAGTGTTTGGAGATTTTGAGGATCAAATTTTAGAATCCTATTAAATGTTAGAAAGTGAAAAAGAAGAGATGTAACGAATGATTTATGATTTAGTCGTTGGTCTTGGGAAATCAAGCGTTGAGATTTAAACTGAGTGTTTTAGTGACTAGATGAACAATGAAAGGTATGTGAGTCTTTGAGATATTTTACTGCAAAATTTATGAGGATGAAGTTATAGATAATTAGTTCTTAGGAAATGCTTATGGGGAACGTTTGAGAAATAATTCTTTAGGACGTTCGATTGTTAGGATTCTTTCAGTGTGTATCTCGG
>NC_021161.2:30608705-30609969 GCF_000331145.2 Cicer arietinum
GTAGGAGAAATATTTTTGAGTTTGTGCATAATTGCAAAGTATGTAAGAAATTTTCTAGTGAAGCGTGAATTTGAGGTGTTAGGCATGAGACAAATGTAGACCTTGGTATGTGAATTAAATTCAAGTTGGAATTTTGATGGAAATGTGACTCTTGAAATGAAGTACTAAACTGAAAAGAAGGTTGTGTGTCCTAAGTAGGATAGTCTTTGGCATGATTTCGGAAATATTTGAGGAAGCTTGGATCACCAAACATATGTGGGGATGGAATTATTAAATTTATAACTGGAATAACATACCGATAAGAACACTACAGTTTGACGTAGTTGTACGACTTAAGAAAAATCGAGGATTTGTGGACAAGGGAGAAATTTAGGAGTTCTCGGATGTAGTGATTGTTCTGTGCTCAGTGTGTTGGGGTCATTCTAAGTGTTTCAGTTTGGTACCAAATGGATGTTTCGTACCAAGTAGATGCCAATGAGACTACGTGACATAGGTATGGGATATTTTACTTCGTCAATAGGATCAAAGTTATAGCAAAATAAGGGAAATTCAATGGACTTTGAGAAGATTATTGACTGCTTTTGTATGTTGCAAGGAGCGCTATTACAGTTCGGCTAAGATAGTCTAAGCCACTATCATGGTTGTTGGCTATTTATTGACAAATTGAGGGACTGATCATCCTTAATCTCTTGTTGATAGTAGACAAAATCATGTTGAATGGAACGGACGAGCCTTACCGACTATGGATGTGTGTGAAGTTATTAAACACCCTATGAAAAGGGGTAGGCAACACTTTCTTCGAGAAGGCCGGGTGAAACAAGTTGTGACTAGTGTGTTGAATTTGAGTACAAACCTAGTGTGGATTGCTACTCGTACTTTAAGTTTCGAGGACGAAACTAATTTTAGGGGGGTAGTAATGTAAGACCCATAGTTTTTAAATCCTAAATTATGCAATTTTAGGGTATTTTGTGTGGAATTTCTTAGGCTGTTAGCCCAGTTTTTGGTATTGAGTGAGTTAAATGCCAAAAATATATTTTTAGAAATTGGATTAAAATTATTTGTCGGAAAGTAATTTACTTACGTTACGAAGGATTTAATACTGGGCAATTTTGTTGAGTTGCGACGAGAGTAGATATTTTTATTAAATTAGACTCAGAGGGGAATGAAATGATGGGGGTAAGAGTTGTTAGATAATTGTTGGTTTTGTTTTAATTATAATATATTAATATATAAATATATATGTATATATTGTAAGTAATATATA
>NC_021161.2:30616379-30635952 GCF_000331145.2 Cicer arietinum
TCATCCTCCACTAGTGAAACTCCCTCACCACCTCAAACACTAACTAAAAGAGTTCCAATTCCCACCCATAAAATTCTTGCAAAGGACAAAGGAAAAGCTCCTGCACCTATTCCGGATAAGACCAAGAAAAGAAAGGAACCTCCTACTGAAAAATTGTTGGCTGATGCAATGAAAGAGGTTGCTCAAAAGAAAAAGAAGCAAGTCATTCCTTCACCCCCAGCAAAGAAGAAAACCGCATCTTCACCGCCTGCTAAGAAGGTCACTGCTCCAACAAAAGAAAAGGAACTTCAATCATTCATCTCACCTGATTTTATAAAGAGAAAAATCCATGAAGCTAGGACAATGGATTTTCCCTATTTTGACAGTGTAGAGTTCACGTTTCAGAATCATCTTCGATTCCACGGTCTTCAAAACTTTCTTTCATCTACGCTTGATTGTTATCCTAAGCTAATCAGAGAGTTCTACTCGTCCTTCAAATTAACAGAAGAAGGCTTCACTACTCAGGTCAAAGGCAAGAAGATTACTATGACTTTTGACGACTTCTCTACATTATCAGGATTGCCCTTCTATGGCAAATCCATTGATGGTAGTTCTGAGGCTGATACTGCTGACCAAGGATGGGAAGAGACAATGGATAGACACACAGCTGTCAAAGACCTGATGGTTGATGGGTTTGTTGAATCGGTTTCACTACCCATTGGTCAAATGAAGGTCCAGCATCGTATGTTGATGTACGCTTTGACACGCATGTTAGTGCCCAGATCCGGAAACCACGCAGTAGTTCAAAAGTTGGACATACTACTGCTGTGGGGGTTGTCAAAGGAATTAAGGATGAGTTGGACATGGATAGTGCTCCGGCATATGTTGGAAGCTTCGCAGACGAAACTCATGCTACCGTATCCGCAACTGATCACTAAGATTCTCAAACGTTTTAAGGTGTCCTTGGTTAATGAAGAAACTGTCAAGTCCACCCTAGTTTTTGGAGAATCAATTGTGAATCAGATGCAATTGAAAAAGGTACAAGGTATTTGGATGAGATCACAACCTGCAGCTGAACCGGCACAGCCTCCACCTCCACCTCCTTCTCAACCAGAAACTGTCTCTGCTCCTCCTGCTTATGTTGATAAAATCTTGGAATTCATTGAAGCTCAGATGGCCCATAATGCTCAAGTGTTGGAATTTCAGTCCAGAGTGGAAGCACGTCTAAGGACTATGCAAGCCTCCTTGACTGCAGTTGTTCAATCTGTGGATGAGATTCAGACACACCTTGGCATCAAGCTCTCATTTGAAGATGTGGCAGACATCGGACGTCAAGCAGCTGAGGAACCTAACCTAGATCCCTTAGTTAACACTGAGACTCACGAAGAGGAGACACCTGCTGAGGGTAATACAGCGGTCTCAGCCCCTTCCCTAGATGATAGTGAGCCCCAGCCTAGCTTAGGAGAATAGGTTCTTAGGATTCTTGCTGTTTTTGCCATGTCTTGCTGTATTCCAAGTGATTTTAATCAATGAATATGACAGTTTATTCCTTATCTATGCATTCATGTGATATGTTCATAACTTGCTTTGATTGTGTTGACAGTTTTTTTTACACAAGTTAAATAGTTTCAAACCCAATGCTTATGTTCTGTAACATAGGGGGAGAAATTATTTTTCTGCCTTTTTGTCTTAAGTGACAATGGGGGAGAACAATTATAACTTGATGAACTGGATGCTTATATTGTTTTGATTTTTCTGATATTGACAAATACATGCTCTAACAATTGTTAATTAATGTATGTTGTATTAATATGATCTGATCTGATATGTTCTGATACATGCTCTGCTCTGATCTGATCATTCAACAATAATTTTATAATGCAATTAAATGTTAATCTGAAACTGCTCAAGTTACAATTTGGTTGAATTGTCAATTATGCCAAAAAGGGGGAGATTGTTGGATTTTGATCCTTTGATTCCTAATTTTGACATAATTAATAATTCAACAATGTTCATACAATGCATGATAAATCTAATATTTGAATTGAGCAAGATTTCAGGAACCATAATCAAACCCTACACACTTGGATCAAATTGCTTGGAACACAAGAAATCAACAAAAGTTGAATTCTGAATATGTAAATCGATTGGGAAATCGATTTCATAACAAGGGTGTAAGGAAATCTTAAGTGTTTGTGAATGTGCAATCGATTAGGCAATCGATTAGATCAATTAAAAATGAAAAATGCACAAGTCAGTAGCCTCTGATTTGGAGAAAATCGATTGGTAAATCGATTGAACATTTCACAAATCAAACCTGATGGTAACACATCGATTGGTAAATCGATTGAATGAGTCACAGTGGCACTCCAGTGCTGAGGGAATCGATTGGCAAATCGATTGATAAAATATCATTTGAAAAATGACCTCACCTGTGACAAATACAATCGATTGGACAATCAATTGTTAACACTTTCAATTTTGATTAAGTTTGGTTGCAATCGATTGGGAAATCGATTGAACTAAACACCAGGTAAAAACTTTTCAGGAACATGCCACCAAATCGATTGACAAGTCGATTGATGTCAAATAGCTGAGTCTCTGTTTTGAAACCAATCGATTGGCAAATCGATTGATATTAAAACTGAATCACTATTTTGAATCACATCGATTGACAAGTCGATTGATAACAAGTAGCTGAGCCACTGTTTTGAAAATAATCGATTGGCAAATCGATTGATATTAAAACTGAATCACTATTTTGAATCACATCGATTGACAAATCGATTGACATCAAAAACCTGAGCCACTGTTTTGAAAACAATCGATTGGCAAATCGATTGAAATAAACTTGTTGAAAACACAGTGAACTCTGAGATTGTGACCAAATCGACTCCGTGGTTTTATACATCGACTCTGAAGTTTGGCAAATCGATTGAGTAATCGATTGAAAATAGTTTTATCAAAACAGATTCCCAGAAATCGATTAGGCAATCGATTTATACAGGTCTGGACATGTTCTGCTGAAAAGTGTTGTTTTAAAGAATCGATTGGTAAATCGATTAGCTTGTATAGTTTCAAGATTAAAGAAAACCAAGATCGCGATAATCGATTGGCAAATCGATTTAGCTCATTTTATAACTTTACAAAATCGATTGGGAAATCGATTTCGTAGTTGGTTTTTCAGAAACTATATAAGATGTCTTTCAATCTTTATTCTAACAACTTCTTAGAACTTTAACACAACATTTTCATAACTTTCATAATTTCTCACAACGCTCTTAGCTGTTCATAACAACAAACTAACAACTTCATAATTGTGATTACAGATCTCAATACAGTTTGTTGACAATCTAAGAGAAATGATAATGTGCTCAAGAACAATCCATGAATATCCAGATTTGTGAAGAGCAACATTCATAAAGATTGAAGACCCTTTTGTTTTACAATCTTTATTCTTTCTGTAATCAAACTTTGAACGAAATAGAACGCAAGAAAAGCCAGCTCGAAACTGGTGGCTACTTTCTTGGTTGAGAGGATTCAACAAGAAAGAGCCGCACTTTGATTCTGTGATAGGCTGCTGAGTGTCTTCAAGGATCAGAGGGTATTCAATAGGAAAGATATAATTAGAGATTGATAGGTTTCAGGGAGGAAACTGGAAAATCTTTGTAATTGATTCTTTCTATTGAAGGAGAAGAAAATCTGAAATCCGATTGGATTTTCAGGACTGGACGTAGGTTGTTGTGGAACAACCGAACCAGGATAAATCTCTGTGTCTTCTTCTCTAACTCTCTCTCTTTAATTTTCTATATTGCTAACTTTGCATGCCTCAAAATTTAATTTCCGCTGTGCGCTTGATACTGATTAATTTGGTAACGAAAACTGATATATTTTCTTTATTGCGAGGTCACTGATACCAACCTTTTTCCCGGATTCAAAAACGGTGTTATGGATTTCAAAACCGTCAAACACAAACCTTCCCGTTTCATCTAGATCTAAGCTTCGTTTCGCGAAGAGATAGAAGGGAAAGTTGCTCACTACCACGCTACGCTGCTAGGGAACCAACTTTGGAAGCGACGTTGCGAGCGGAGATTTTACCGGATTTACATGTGGTACCGTAATCACACGTTAAAGCTCACGTGAAGCTAAGGGCTCCTTCCAAACTTCTAGTTTGCATTTAGGGACTTATTTGTGGTCGTGTGGAAAGGAATTTGTTAGGGTTGAAGTGTTGATTTGGGGGAAAATGAATCTAAGGCTTTATGGGTAAAATCTTAGAGTTAGGTTTTGGCTATATTGATGAATGTTTCGTGGAAAATGAATTTAAACTCATTTATGTATGATTTTGAGTAAATGAAACTTGTTGTGTTTGAGTGGTGGATTGTGTTGATTTGTGTTCGTCGTATTTGACGTGTTCTTAATTAATACTGATGAAATTTGATATGTGTATGGTTGGATTTTGTGGAGAAATGAATTGATGTGTTTTGGTATGAGTTGTGGATTGGATCTGATAATAGGTTTGAGTTGTTTTGTGTGGAATTTGAAAACCATTAGAGTTAAACGAGTATTAAGAATGGGGAATCTCTTAATGTCTACGTTTACTTAATGTTGGCGTGAAAACCATTAGAGTTAAACGAGTATTAAAAATGGGGAATCTTTTAATATCTCGGTTTACTTAATGTGTGTTTGAGAAAATCGTTTAAGTTAAACAAGTATTAAGAATGGGGAATCTCTTAATGTCTACGTTTACTTAATGTTGGCGTGAAAACCATTAGAGTTAAACGAGTATTAAAAATGGGGAATCTTTTAATATCTCGGTTTACTTAATGCGTGTTTGAGAAAATCGTTTAAGTTAAACGAGTATTAAGAATGGGGAATCTCTTAATATTTCTGTTTGCTTAATGTTTGTTGTGAAAATCGTTTAAGTTAAAAGAATATTAAGAATGGGGAATCTCTTAATATTTCTGTTTGCTTAATGTTTGTTGTGAAAATCGTTTAAGTTAAAAGAATATTAAGAATGGGGAATCTCTTAATATTTCTGTTTGCTTAATGTTTGTTGTGAAAATCGTTTAAGTCAAATGAGTATTAAAAATGGGGAATCTTTTATGAGAGACTACACCCTGGTAAATTGTGTTTGTCTGCGAGAAACTGCACAGGTCTTTGTCCGTGAGAGACTACACCCTGGTAAATGGTGTTTGTCCATGAGAGACTACACTCGTGTTCGTTCGTGAGAAACTGTACGTCTAGGATTACGCCTCTCGCAGAGGGTTATGTTTGGTTTGGAATTGTGTGATAGCATGGTTGATTGCAAAACTATTTCGAAGCTCATGATGTTGTAGTGATTGTGTTATAAGTGCTATGTGTTACGTGTTGGAATTGTGTGTGAATGTGATTGAGTTAGTTTATGTATTTTTGGAAGAACATGCAGGGAAATCGATTTCCCAATCGATTGGATGAGTTACAGGGACTTTCCTAATTTGACATAATCGATTTGTCAATCGATTTTATAATATGTTTTTCAAAACCATTTAAGAAATCGATTTGGAAATCGATTTGGCCATGCAGGAATTCAGCAAAACTGACAAAAATCGATTTGGAAATCGATTGGCATTAAGTTAGGGGCTGAGCTATGCTGTCAGTTGATTGCCCAATCGATTGCCCAATCGATTGAATTAAGCCCAAAATTCAAGTTTCACTAAAAACCTTCAGGAAATCGATTTGGAAATCGATTGGCTTAGTAGAAATTCTTATTTTGAGTTAGATAACAGATTGCTCAATTGATTTATCAATGTCTTGGTCAGTTATGTATTACTTGATGGATTAAGAACTTTATTTTGATTTCATTTTTAATTGGCAAGCATTATATGAACTTTTAGCATATGGAAAATCCTTTTAAGGTGCATGCTTAGTTGAAAGGTTATTTTGTGCATTTAAAAACTTAAATGTTATGTGTTAATTGTTAATTTCGGTTGGTGACCCTTTACAACTATTGTGGAAATCTGGGCTTTGCCCTCAGATGAGAGCCAGGACAATCCTACCGGTTCGTACCCTATGGATGGGAATGTAGAGGGGAATGCCTGACTGGAGCTATGTTAGGAGGATCTTACGGGGCGCGTGGAGATCACTCAGGGCGTTTAGTTTGTTTTGGAGAATGATCAGATTAGGTTGACATAGAGGGAACATACGTCTTTCTTTTGAATTGTATTTATTTTAAAATGGAAGACTGTACCTATACTAATATTGTCAGCTTGACATGTTATTTTCGATGGGTTACATGTACCACTTTTTGATGTGTAAATATTTTGGATTCATATTTTGAGAAACTTTTCCGCTGCTTGTAAATTATAATGACTCAATTATTTATCCAAAAGTATTACCTTATTTAATTCTCTGATTTATTTTAATTTCTTTTAAAAAAAAAATACACCCTCGCTTTGAAAATCAGGGTGTTACATGATAGCAGCATCTTCAAACATCAAATATGATTATTAGAGCCTTATACCTGATGTATACAAGGTGGAAACAGTATTAAAAGTATACGACGAAACGTTCAAACTCATACCAAATGAAGGATATTAGCCAGAATATGAAGGTGTTAAGGTGTGTCACAATCTACTAATGCGGAAAGTCCATAAATATTGTCCAAAGAGCAAACACATTAGAACAGAAATAGACACTACAGAAAGAGTACCAAGAAAATGCGGATTATGTCGGGTCTTTGGTCATAATAGGAAACATTGTCTAAACGTTGCTAACACATCTACTCAAACAATAGTAATTTGGTCAATATTATAATTTGACACTTTAAACAATAGTAATTTTCTATTTATTAAACATAATCTTACTACACTGTCTTATAAAACGCTTTTTCTGCGAAGCACTATCTTAGGTCTTATAAAAAAATTGGTGAATCTTAGAAAGTATTTTCTTACGAAGCACTCTCAATTCTTATAAAAAAAAGAAATTTTTTAGTGAACCTTAGAAAGTGTTGTCTATGTAGAGCTATTTATAATAAATTAAATTATAAAATATTTACAAAAATTAAAATACCATATAAAGGAGCCTATACGCACGCCCAATAGAAACCTTCTTCGTTCTTCTTCTTGGCCAAAACCCCTTCATCTTCCTCGAGCATTTTATTTGCATGTTGCCTTAAGAACCCTTAAAAAGAGAAACCTAATATTGTGAAACTAGAAACAAGATAAACTAGAAACACGAGAAAATCCATAAACTTGAATTCTAGAAACACGAAACTGGCCCTTAGCTTCTTCTTCATTTAACCCAAACTCAAACCCATAAACGCAAAAACCATGAAATAAATCAAACCATAAACGCAACACTAGCACAACTAACCCAAAAACACAAAAACCATAAATGAGAAACCCAAAAACAAGAAACCATGTTTAATCCTCTACTTTTGTCATTGAATCGCACCTTCTCGCAATTGTAAGTCTCAATAACCTTTTATAAGATATATGTTTCTTCATTTACATTGATTAATTTGAACTGACGATTCAATGTTCATTTTCATATTTTTCCAAATTTGATGTAAGATCACAACTCTACTTTCATCATTGTTTACACACTAATCCTCTCCTATCAAGTTTTTAAGTGTCTAAAAAATTTCTCGTAGAAAATATTTGGTAGTTTGTAGTTGAATTTTGTTGAAATTTATTTTGTTTCTATTTTTTTATTGCTACATGTTTTTGTTTTTCAATTGTTGTATGTTTTTGTTTTTCTATTGTTGTATGTTAAAAGAATATGCCTAAGTGTCAAATTCGATTGTTGCATATGTTGTTGTTTGTCGTTAGATTGTTATATGTTGTTATTTAACTAAGAAAATAGTGAGACAACTAAGAATGTAGAAAAATATGTTAAACCCTTTGAGTCTGAGAAATTCAACTAATTGGGGATTAAACAAGATTCTAATAAAAAATAATTTACAAACCATAAATAATATGCAACTATTTTGCATTAATACTATATAACCCATATTATTATAACAAACAATATGTTTGATGCTTTTTAATCATGTGCCATTAATAATTGTATTAATAAATATCTGTTACACAAACATTTGTTATTTATTGTCTCCTAGAGTTTATTTTAACTGAATTTTCTATTGTAACACTTTTGTAGATAGAAACTTTTAACTTTTTATTAAGGTAATTTTAAAGAAACGATGAGTAAAAGATGGATGTCCACCAATCCATTGTCAAAGGAATATGAAAATAAAGTAAATGAGTTTGTTGTGAAACACTCAAAAGACCATAGTCGAATCATCTGCCCATGCTTACATTATTGTTATGAAAATCAGGTTAATGAAGTTAAGTTCGATTGACATTTAGGGAGGAACGAAATTGATCGAAGTTGTACATGATGGACAATTAATAATGAAATATGTACCGAGAACGTTGATTTGGTGAATATTATGAAATATGTATCGAACGATTTTGACACAAATATTTATGATTGTGATTGAGTTGAAGAGATTGCAGATGTGGTTAAAAAAGATCTTAAGGATCGTTTTGAAATGTTTGAGAGATTGTTAAGTGATGCAAAGAAAGTGTTATATAATAGTTGCAATAAATTCATAAGATTATATGGAATATTAAAGTTGTACAACTTAAAAACGAACAATGCATGGTCTAATAAAAGCTTCACAAACTTTTTAACCCTTTTGACATATATGTTGCTTGAGGATAATGTTCTTCCTAATCGAATGTACGAGATCAAAAGAATGTTGTGCTCTATTGTCATGAGTTATGATAGGATCCATGTTTATCCTAATGATGGCATTTTGTTTCAAAATGAATATGCATTGTTAAAAGAGTGTCCTAAATGTAACAGCTCTTGATATAAGAAACAATTTATTCATGTGAAAGTCGTATGATATTTCCCTATAATACTTAGGTTTAGGCGCATGCAACATAGGGAATGTGATGCAAAACACTTTACATGGCATGCGCAAGTGAAATAGTTATAGATGGAAAACTTTAACACCCTTAAGATTCTCCATAGTGGACGAAAATTTATCATGATTTTGGGCATGAAAGTTACGTTTGGTACTGCCTACTGATGGAATGAATGCACATGATCTTCAAAGTATCTCAAACGACACATGGCATGTAATTTTGGTGATTTATAACTTGCCTTCATGGTTATGTATGAAGTGCAAGTTCATGATGTTATGTATATTAATTTATGTGCCCAAACAACCACAAAATGATATAGATGTATATTTGGAACCTTTAATTGAGGATTTAAAGCATATGTGGGAGACATATGTGGAAGTATATGATGAATATATGAAAGAACATTTTAATTCGAGGATAATATTGTTCGACACAATTAATGATTCCCACCATATGACAATCTATTAGGATATAACATTAAAGCTTAGCGTGCATGTCCTATATACAAAGAGAATACACATTGGATGTGGTTGGAACATGTAAAAAGAATATATTTCTCGAACAACGCACATTTTTACATGTTAATCATCACTATCGTTGGTTGGGAAAAACATTCAATAGAAAATCAGAAGAAGGAAGAGCTCTTATGGTATTGACGGGTGATCAGATATTTGATAAAATGAAGGATAATAAATTTGACAAAACTTTTGCGACATAGCTTGTCAAAAGCGGGTGGAAGACGTCAATTTTTTTTGAATTGTCATATTGGAAACCATTATATGTAACGCATTTTTAAATGTATTTGATAGTTTTATTGGTACATTACTAAATGTACTTGGAAAATCTAAGAATGTCATCAATGCAAGGTTGGATTTGATAAGCATGAGAGGAAACAAATATATTTGGCACTAGAAGCTCATACTTTATCTAGAAAGCAGAAGATAGTTTTCTATAAATTTCTTCATTAAGTTAAATTCCAAAAGGATACTCTTCAAATATTAATAAAGTGAAAAAAAAATTCTAATATTGCTTCTTCTTATTATTTTTTTTTTCTTTTTAAAGAAATAAGTGAAAGAAACCACTCCTCCTCCTCTAATTTAAGGTTCATCATCTTCTTAATCATTCTTCATATGCAATCTTCCAAATTTAAAAATGTCAAACAATTCTTAAAGCCATTACTTCTTTTGAATTAATAAAAAAATAATTTGCATGCATTGTTCATCATTTTCAATCTCCAGTTGGTTCGACTCATCGCCAAATTGGGTTAAAAATGGATTCCTAAAACCAGATGAAGAAAACCAAAAAAATACTCATAAAATATCAACTTTCTTTTTTGTATGTTATTTGCTAGTAATCCATCATATTTGACTTACTATAGGTTGTTAATATTGGGCATGTGAGTGTTTTAACTTAAAATGAATTTAGGTTGAGATGAGAAGAAAAATTAATTTGGGAGTTTTGACATAAGCAGAAAAAAAAAAACTAAATTACACATCAGATACTTTATCTTATTTTGTGGTTTTACTTAATGTTTAGTCAAATAACTTATATAGTTTGGGTTTGGACTTTTATTGAATCATAGTTTAATGTTTAATCATATGTTTTTATCTAATTTGGTGACAATTATTTCTCTAATATTGTTAGATTCTTAATTTTAAATATAATCGTTAACAATGACTTAAATCATGAGAAATAACTGATGGAAGTGGGGCCTATTTTTAATCCTATTTTTGTCACGAGTCGACGCAACTTGAGATTGTCGATGATGAAAAATGCTAGTAAACTCTTTAGTCATTGATTTGAGAGAAAAATTGACTTTGAGAATTGTTGAACATATTCAAATATAAAAAATTATTGCTAAAAGATGATTGAGAATACAAAAACGAAGATGATAATAAATTCTAAATTAAATAAATAGAAAAAAATATTATTTTTTGCTTTAAATTTGTTAATTTACTTTTTTGGTTTCACTTAACAAATTAGTTAAAAGAAATAATATAATTAAAAAAAGAGTAAAATTCAGAATTAAAAGGGAAAAATTATTAAGAGATGAAAATGAAAATATAAAATAAGTTAAAAAATTAAATGGGTGATTTAGCAAGAACAATTAAATAGAAAAGTGGCCCCATTGCGGTAAAGCCACAATGGATACACGTGCCCTTCTTAATACTATATGCCCTTTTCTCCGGGTCCACACTGAGCCATCAATCCCATCATTTCTCCACTGATCGATGCTGACAAGAAAAGAAATTCATTAGGGACTCTCAAGGGAACAACTGAGAAATTTACACATAAGAACCCAGTCACATACTAGGAAAAAAGTATACTAGTTGATATAAAATAAAATTCCTTTGTCTTTCTCGCACCTCTTGGCTCTTGTTACTAATAATGTCTTTTTATTAGAATCAGAGAAACTGTAGCTGGTCTAGTCAGATTATTTGACTTTCTTTGATTCGTTCATAACAAGGACAAATATTTGATTCCAAAAACTACCTTAAAAAGTCCACCGTCTCGCCAATATCTTAAGTAGTTAAGGCAGTTTGGTACACCTAAATTTATAGTCGTGTTCATATTCCGTTAATATATACTTCCTCCGTTTTAAAATATAATTAAAACTTGGATAAAAAATTAATTATATTTAATTTTATTCCTCCACGCTACTTTCCGATCACTAAGGTATGTTTGGTTTTAGTGAAAGAAAGTAAAAGGGAGAGATTTTAATGTTATTTTAAAAGTTCTAAGGGTTTATTCCGTTTTAACGAAAGGAAGCAGAATAGATAGATTATAATGGAAGAGATGGGAGGAGAGAAAATAAAAGTGAATATATATTTGGTTTAAGGTGTATTTTTAATAGTTTTGTATTTGATAGAAAAGGAATAGAAATTTTTTTAATGTGTTTTATGTTGTATTTGTTTTTTCTCATTGCTTCCCTTTAGATTCTCTCAAAATAAAGAGGGAGCAAAATGAGTTTTGAGTTTATTATTTTTTTTAAAATTGAATCAAATATAAAAATTTAAAAATATTACATCATTTCTCTTCTTTTCTCCTCTATCTACGTATCTCCAATCAAACACATCTTAAAATTGTATTCTCTCTATTTTATATTAATTATTAAAAGAAGTATACATTCATTTTAAGTCAAGATCTTCTCCATTTTCTTTTATTTATTACTATGATTTTAAAATATGTTAGAGTGTATAAAAATATTTGAACTCACCGTAGAAGATGAGAAATGAAGAGGACTATTTTGTACTTAAAATTAATATAGGTATAAACAACCTTTTATTAAGATTTTGCATCAATTTCATCATAGGCAGACCTATGTATTATTTTAAATTTTTAAGACATTAATATGAAATAGGAAGAGTATTTATTAATTTTTTCAATAATATATTTATTTAATTAAATAGTCAACTTCTACTGCTATAATTATAATTGTTAATTAGATTTCAATTACCTATATATTGAAATTCAGATTATCAAGAATATATTTTCTTGCGAATTGAGGGCTTTAAACAAAAAGGAAACAGTTGTTTATGTCTAAAAAATAAAAATAAATAGTCTACTAATTACTCTAATACTACTTTCAATCACTCTAAATTAACATGGATATTTTAGTCTTAATTAAGACTTCATCAGTTCCTTTTGAGTTTCAATTTTAAAAGCATTTATACACACGAAGACAAAAAAAGACTAATAAATTTTATTACTCTTCTTAAAAATAATTAATTTTTTTTTCTTACTATTTATTATGTCATTAACTCCACATATTTTGTTTCTCTTGCAATAAATAGTTAAAACTATTATTGTCAAACCAATATAAATGTTGAATTGAACTTACAAATAAATATAACCAGTTTTTTTTCCAAGGAACTACATTATTTTACTATAAAAAATTAAAAGTAATTAATCATTTTCTTTAAAAGTGACGTGAGTTATAATGAGACGGAGTATCTTTTCTGACGAGTTTGTGTAATTAGAAAGCACCAAAACCAGTTCCTAAATGTATCAAGATTCAGGAATGAGAATAATTCTTCAATTGAACCATGTTCAGTGTCCCCCAAATTTTTATATAAAGCAAATACTTTGATTATTGAAGGCTTACTTCCAAGAGAAATAAATTGTCTTTTACTTGGGATCTGCAGTGCTTTTTTAACCTGCCTAACTTCTTTTGACTATATCTTATTTGTTTTTTTCAAAAAATAGATATAATCGTTCATAAATAAATAAAAACTCAAAAGAAACAACTTAGTTTCAAAATAATTTAGCTTCTGTTCACGTGCATGCATTAGTTCGGAGAAGCATCTCTATGGCAACCTGTTTTGACTCAAAATGAGTTTATTAATTATTACCTCCAGCCTTGAACATTAAACCTTATTAAATAAAACACAAAAATTATAAAAAAATTTAATACTAATATTAAAAAAGAACAAGAAAAAATGTCAAAAATACATATATTTAGAGATAAATATAATAATATTTATTGTGAATTACATAAAATATGTAAATTAATTATAGATATTTTAGTAAAAAATAATTAGGATATTTAGAAATTCAAATAGTGTCTTGTATTTAAAGACATAGATAATAGTAACCTATAAATTCACATAACATGACGTCGGAAATGATTTTGAAACAATAGAGTTAGTGTAGTGGGAATTGAAAAAATGAAAAAGTCCTACATATAATGAATATCACACGCAAGTAATATTTATAAGAGATATGTCCTTTGGAGTGTGCCCCAAGTAATATTTATCATTTATCAAAAAAATACTAAAATATAAATTTGGTTGTGCCACTATAAAAATAATCATTTATTTCAAAATTATAAATAATAGATGCATGCATAATCGTACCTCTACAAATTAAAACAAAAATCTTAATTGTTTCATATAGTAAATTAATAAAATATATATAAGTGTGATAAAAAAAAATGATAGATACAGTTTTTTATTGACTATAGGAGAAATTGTTACTTTTTTAAAAGTAAAGGTAGTGTAAGTGTCAATGCAATCTCCCCAATAAATAATTTACTAAGAGGGTTAAACGAAAATATTATGTTTGTTATTAAGCTATGACCTAATTAAGCAACAGAGACATAATGGTTGAATGTGTTTGAATGATCACAAATAAATATAGATAGTGTTAAAAGAACTTTCGGTTAGTTGGCATATTCTATATATATGCTTATTATTTACGAGATATTATGCTCTTCACTTAACAGAGTTGTAGTTAGGAAGGTTAGGTTCTGATTGCAGATACCATTATATGAATGTGCAAACTAATTTAATCATTATGCAAGGTATCAAACAAGCTAGTATTAACATTAATCCAAAAACTATGGCTATTTGTCTGGACTTGGTTGATTTTATCATATATATATATATATATATATAGAATTAAGAGGTCATAATAATTTAATAGAGAATAATACTTGTGTGGCCACAAGAATCTGTACACATACATATAAATAATAGTTAAATAATGTATAATTTTAAAATAACTAAAAGAAATATAATTGTTTTCGTGGGCGACCAAATAATTTGACTAAATTCTTATGTCTACACAAGAATTACTTCTTAGTAGAACGATTTGTTATGATGATTCAAAAAATTAATAAGTTTAAGTATGTAAAGATGGAGAAATTTTGTTTAAGAAAACTTTGCCGATAAACTTTAAGTTGTAAAAATGAAATATAAACTTTCAAAGAACTAATATTGTGTTACGTGTATGTTTGAACTGGTGGTGAATTGAAAAAACTCACTGCAATTTTGTTTAACCTTTAAAGAGGTTTTTTGTTAAAATCTATGTAGATCTGTAATTTTGTCAGTCCTAACATGTATTAAATGATAATGTGTGTCCTAGTGTGTATTATATCATTCATTCATGAGGAGTAATTTATTAAAAATAATATTTATAATAGTATTCAAAATATTGCAACAATTTTTCGGGTATGCTAACGTAGCTGATAAATATATAAAAAAAAACATTAAAAAACAAAATAAAAATTTCTTGAAGCTCAAAAATCTTAAATAATAATAATAATAATAATATTTTTTAGATAGTAGAAATGTTATTTAAACAAAACTCTCAAGACAAATAAAAATTTGATATAAAAAAATAGTTTGTGTGAAATTTGTATTTAAACTTCATGTTAATACTATAATTACAAACCAATTATATATCTACTCTTTTGGATATAGACTAATTTCGATTACATTAACTATTTTTTCATATAGATAATTAGAATATGAAATTAAATTTTTAAATAATTATTTGCCATAGTAAAAAAATATCAAGAGTTGGTTACCAAAAATTATAGACAAGAAGAGTTTGTTGATGTTTAAGACATAAGAAATTTCTAGTAGTAAAATGTTTAGAAGTTATTAATTTCCAACACTATGTTTAGTAATCTTCATATTAATTTTATTTTACTTATGAAATGTGTTTTTTGATTATAAAAAGAAAAAAATTTGCTACGAAAGACACATTCAATAGCTTAGGAAAATACTCATCTCCTATATATGGTCTTCAACAATAATGACAACATAGAAACAATGTTATTGAAACATTTGTGGACTAAGAATATGCCACACGTTGAAATGGGTAAGATTTTGTTGCATTTTATAACGTCTTTATCCATTAGTAAGTGACATGAATCAAATGCAAGAGGATGATTGAAAATCAACACATGAATCTTTAGGTGTGATAAATAATGCATTAAAGATAGTGAGTGCATTGTTCTTTATTTGTATGAGTTATTGAAATGAAAAGTTTGATAAGTGATCAAAGCCTTTAAGTGTATTGATTAAAGTTAAAGTTGCTAAATATATGAAATAATTGTATTTGAATGAGCAAATGAAAGGGTTTGTTTTACTTTACATATTGGTGAAACAAAATTTGATAGAAGCAAACTATTAAAGAAATAGTCACTACGCCAAAAATGACATTTTATAGCGCGTCTTTTATAGCGCTTATTAAATACAAGCGCTGTTGTATGATATTTTAAAAATAACGGAGGATACAACAGCGCTTTTTTGACAAACGCTGTAAAAAAAGTGCTGTAAAAGACTTTGATTTCACATAATTAAAGGACCTATTAGAGCGCTTTTTGGAAAAGCATTGTAAAAAGGTTTTTAATTCAAAAAAAAAAAATAAGGAGGTCTTTTACAGCGCTCTTTAAAAAAGCGCTGTAATAGGCTTTTAAAAGTAAAATAAGGAGGTCTTTTACAGCGCTCTTTAAAACAAGTGCTGTAATAGGCTTTTAAAAAATAAAATAAGAAGGTATTTTACAGCGCTTTTTAAAAAAAGCGCTGTAATAGGCTTTTAAAAAGTAAAATAAGGAGGTCTTTTACAGCGCTCTTTAAAAAAAGCGCTGTAATAGGCTTTTAAAAAATAAAATAAGAAGGTCTTTTACAGCGCTTTTTAAAAAAAGCGCTGTAATAGGCTTTTAAAAAATAAAATAAGAAGGTATTTTACAGCGCTTTTTAAAAAAAGCGCTGTAATAGGCTTTTAAAAAATAAAATAAGAAGGTATTTTACAGCGCTTTTTGTAATAGGCTTTTAAAAAATAAAATAAGGAGGTCTTTTACAGCGCTTTTTAAAAAAAGCGCTGTAATAGGCTTTTAAAAAATAAAATATAACAGTAAATCGCTTCAGTTTCCTCTTTATTACATAAACTTCACTACACTTCAGTGTCCTTCTCCTCTTCATTATCCTTCTCATTGCGAACCCTAATGTCCTACGAACCATATTGTTAACCATCTCCATTGCAAATCATCTCCATATTTGTTACTATTCCTACGAACATTATTACATACTCTTCTCAATGAGAACCCTACTCTGTCCTACGAACCGTTCGTATTTCTGCGCATTTTCGTTGTTTCTTCTTAAACGAAACCGTAACCTTATGAACTCTACGTATTTCTTCGCACTCTTCAGGTATTTTATTCATTTATTCATTTATTTCTTATATATATATATATATATATAATGTGTCTGTTAATGCTAATAATCACATTTATTTGATAGTGTTTTACAAGTTTTCCGAGCTCAATGGGTGCTACAGTGTCGAAGCAAAAATCAAATAAATCACATTGATTCTAATAAAGGTTTGAAATGTATGGCTTTAAAATTTCATTAACAATCAATCCACAAATATTTATTGACTTATATGTTTTATTTTATAGTGCTCTCGTCAAACTAACAACATAGACTGCGGATACTGTATATTACGATTTATGAAGGAGATTGTTGTTATAATCCCAGAAAGAGATCTAATTGAAATAAAGGAATGCATATTACAGCGCTATTTTTAAAAAGCGCCGTAAAACTAATACAACAAGCAGCGCGTTTTTAAAAGAGATTTACAGCGCTTTTTTTATTTTAAAGAGCGCTGTTGTATCTTTTTACAGCGCTGGATACTACAGCGCTTAATTTTTTGAAAAAGCGCTGTAAATGGCTTAAAAAAAGCGCTGTAAAATACCATTTTTCGCGTAGTGAGTGTGATTTGAGAGGTACCACATCAGATTTTTTGTGAGTTGACAAATTTTGAAATATGTGGCTTACATATAGATGAGTTTCCGTCGATAGAAGTCGGAACTCTGTTTTAATATATAATATATTGTTGCTCGGGGACAACCAACAGACTAAGTTCGGGGTTGTGATAGCTCTTCATCATATGCATATTTGTTATTGTATTTAGTTTAATTGTTTTAATCGTTAGTTATTTTAAGTAGTTATTTGATATAGTTTATCCATTTTAGTTCTTGAATTTAATGAATGCTAATGTTCTTATTTCGTCAATTAAGTAGAAACTTTTCGTAGTTTTGTGTTGCTTCGTTGTTTTAATGAAGTGCTAAATTTTGGTGAGAAATCAACATGACCTATGTGGAGTACTTTACCCATTTCTATAGTTGAATATGTCCAAATGGAGTCACACCAAGTTCAAATGAAAAACTTATAATATCCATAGATACAACAACCGAACCAAATTTGGGCTCAAAAGAAGAGAAAAATGAAGTAAAAGTCAAAAATATATGTTGTGCACTGGAGAGCAAATACATCTAGAGTGCATTTCTACAGTATTTTGACAATCTTTTTTGTCCAAGAGCAGTGGAGCACCCTTGGCTTGTGCTGGAGTGCATGACGCGTTGCAAAATGCATAAAAGTGCGTTTTTCAAAAAGGAGGTTGATTCTTACACCATTGAAGGAGTTTTATAAAGAATCATTTATGAATTTTTCTTGTAATTCTTCTTTAATCTTTATATTTTATATTTGTGTCATGAGTTACTGAATCCTATTTGTTAGGGACGAGTGAAACAATATGAAACCCTTATTTGTATGATATGATTTCTAATTATATGAACGAGTTTATATGAATAATTTTTATTGATTGATCAACTTTAAACTGTTTTAAGATTCAATTTTGAAATAGAAGTGAACATTATAAATGCTTGAGATGAGATATCGTAGTCTCGTGATAGATGTAGGTCATGAAATCAATTGAGTTATTTGCAAATGCAATAATTTAATACGAGAAATCTTGTATTGTAAAGTTTAATTATAATCTTAAATCCACTTATGGAATTAAGAATTACTTTTGAATTAAAGGTTTTATCACTAAGGAATTAGAGCATGAATAGTAAAGAGAATTCAGTAATAGTTCAATAAAAGAATTCAGTAACTAGGTTCAAATTAGAAATCAAAGTTGGATTTGAAGTGAAGCTCGTCCTTGACAATTATAAAAGTTCAATACTATTACTTTTGTTAGTTTCAAAAATTATTTTAATCAATTTAAAAACTTCTTGTTTAATTTATTAAACATAATTTGATAGTATAATGAAATACTTGATTTTGACACTCGGACTTATTTGCAACAATTATGTACACTTATTAATACACTATCAGTCTCACGAAAATTAAGTCATTTTGATTAACTCTTAATGAATAAATCTTTATGATTAACTCTTTAACTTCTGTATTTTAACATTTTTCTTTGATTTACATTTTTATTTGGAGTTTGGTGGCATTTTCTATTTTGGTGTCAAATTGATAGAAATATTGTAATTAGAATTTTTTGATTGAGAATCTTGTCTTGATTTTGAATGTTGAATGAATTTTTTAACATTAAATTCAACACCTTAGGCTTGATTCAAATTGAAAAAAACAGATATGCTAGTGTTTCTATTAATTGAGATTCATAAAGTCTTTGTTTGAGATTTTTGTAAATTTGGTTCATGTATCAAAATATTTTTGAAACCAACTTCATTCATTTTTTTTTATTTGATTTGTGTAGTTTATTTCAAATGTCATCAACGAATCGATACAAATATGCAATTTATTATCTATTATAACAATTAAAACAGAACTTCAATATTCTTCATCTATGCCACATCCTCCAATATTTGTTAACTCACCAAAATTATGATGTGACACATTCTAAATTCATCTTCTATTCCATTATATTTTATTTCTTCAATTTATAATGCAAACATTTTTTCACTTGTTCAAGTACAACTATTTCATATATTATATAATTTCAGCTTTATCTATTATCTATCTATCTATAATCTATTTCTATTATTATTATTATTATTATTATTATTATTATTATTATTATTATTATTATTATTATTATTATTATTATTATTATTATTATTATTATTATTATTATTATAATTA
>NC_021161.2:30636073-30654362 GCF_000331145.2 Cicer arietinum
TTATTATTATTATTATTATTATTATTATTATTATTATTATAATTATTATAATTAAAATCAGAACCCCAACATTCTTCATGTATGCCATATCCTCCAATATTTGTCAATTCACCAAAATTCTGATGTTGGCACATTCCAAATTCATCTTCTATTCCATTATATTTTGTTTCTTCAATATATAATACAAACATTTTTCACTTGCCCAAGTACAATTATTTTATACACTATATAATTTCAGTTTTAATTTATCACTCAATGACTCATCAATGCACTAAAAAAGCTCTAATTACTCATCAAAACTTTCATTTCAATAACTCATACAAAAAAAAATACAAACCATCCAATATATTCAAATCATCACAATGAAGAATTTTGAAGTTCTATTTTAATTATTATAATAGATGCTCAAGTTCATATATCAATATTATTGCATAGGAAATAAGTTTTTTTTTCTTTATGTTGAATGTGTCTCCCATAACTTTTTCTTTTTATAATTAAAAAAACACAAATCATAATTGAAACAACAAAAAATATGAATAATATTAAATATTAAGAAATAAATAACTTCTAACTATTTTATTATTCACTCGAAACTTTCTGTGTCTTAAACATTCACAAACTTTTCTTGCCTATAATTTTTTTCCAACAATTATTGAAGTTTCTTGACAATGTCAAATAATTATTTAAAAATTTCAAGTCACACACGAATGAATTGTTATTTTAGATTTAACAAACTATCACTCACAAATGAATCTCATAATATATCACAAAGCACATAATATTATTTAGTGCATGCTTAGATCGACAGTGAGATTTACAAAATTACGATGACATATAAAACTGAAAACGTGAAAAAGTACATAAATTTATAAATCTAATGTTTCAAAATTAATATAAATTATATAAAATGAAGAAATATTATAGCTAAATGTATAAATAAATAACTATTTTAATAAATATATTATTAGAAGAACCACTTCAATGAAATCAAAAAGCTTGAATAAACCAATTCCACATTTAAATATATTTTCTATGAATTGTATTAGTCAACAATATTTTACTTTTTCTTTTACTAAAGCAAACCTAGCTTATATATAATTATTCAAAAATATATTTACCTTTAAGTACATAAATACTTGAGTATATTCTACTGTAAAATCAAATTAACATTACTTTTAAATTACATATTATTGTTATTTTATATTCGGTAATATATTAAATTCTACCGCGCAACGCGTGGTTTAGTATCTAGTACTCTTAATAGTCGAGTCCATCACATTCTCAAACGATTTTTTCAGAAGTATCAAACTACATCTAACCATCTTTCTAAGTTTGTTATCAGTCAATTCGTGGTTAACTGTAACACCCCAATTTTCATGGTAATTTTTTTAAAAACAAGTTATTTTAAATAAACGCTTTAAATAAATAAATTCAAAACAAAGTTTATAAAGTTTACAAAGTAAACAAAATCTTTCCAACAAAAAATCTTTACTTCAAATTTAATTTTACAACAAGTTAAAAAATAATAGAGTTATCGACCCTGACAACCCGACTACCTCTAAGTTTCACGACATACGTAAATGAAGACTGTTGAGTACTACTGACCCACTAGCTAAATAAAATTGCCTGTCGTGGGGGATCGTCAACGTTATGACTCGGCTACGGCTTCACTGTCATCCATAACACTTCATAAAAAAGTTCCTAGTAACCTAGGACATTCAGCCCGACCCATAACACTTCATAAAAAAGTTCCTAGTAACCTAGGGCATTCAGCCCGACCCACAACTAAGTAAAGGGTCACACAAACAAAATTAACATATAACAAGATACAAGGCATAAAACATATACATGTGCTAGTGCAAATTTTGACATACACATTTACACCATTCAAATTTTACAGCAGTGGACACACCTAAATACAATTCCTATATGCTAGTGCAAATGATTTCATCATATTATACCATCTGTAAAAGGGTGTGAACTCATTTTCCATGTTAACCCAACTTTTTACGGACCTCAATTGATCCAAATGTGAAGTTCCTTCTGGACAAACACGACTCAATAATTCCCCAAAGAAAATGGAAGTTGCACCAGACAAACAATTGGCAGGCGCAAAATTATGGAAATCAACCACAAGTATGAGTGCATTAGTATACTCAACAATTGCTAAGTAGATGCAATTATCAAAAGACATTTCTTTTAAAACTCATTCAAACACTAAAAAATTTCTATTATATTTTTCACATAGCATACACAACATTATCATAATAAATTTCATCACATATTTGTTAGTTATGACCACACATTCATATCAACTACAGAACCCATAAATACACTCACCGATACATGTAAACAATCCTTATATGTGAAACTAAACTTTGGTATGAGCACTTACTTGGTAGCACTTCCCTTTATTGCAAAGCTTTGTTACACAAACTTATCGCATTTTTGACCAACAAAGCACTTCCCTTTGTTGCAAAGTTTTGTTACACAAACTTATCACATTTTTTACCAACAAAGATCTGAATCCTTCTGCCTCTTAAAAGTGGAACAAAAGAAAATACACACACACACACACATATATATATATATATATATATATATCAAATGAGAAGAGTTTTAAATCTTGACGATAAAATCATACATAGATTGTCATGGTTAAAAGTTATTTAAATTACATATTATCACATATCTTATATATAAATTTAAAATAAAAACATTTAGAAAAACATATTACCACTTAATATATCTCTAAAATATAGAAATGTTTGAAATATATATATGATCATAAAATTTTCTATATAAATATTGCAATATCAATTCATATCCTACAAGAATGAAATCAAAATTTAAGATAATTAAATTAGGAACACTTAAAAAATACATTAAAACAAACCAGTTAACATAGCTCATAAGTAAAATTTAGGCTAAATATCACTCGTAGTCCATTAACTTAATTTCAGTTAACGTTTTAGTCATTTATCTATTTTTTTCCTGATTTGGTCCTTTATTTTAATTTTAAGTGACAATTTGATATTTTATGTTTTAAAATGTCAACAATATTATCCTTATTTTTTGCAAAAATTCAAAAAATTCATAAAAAATTTCAAACAAAACTCATAAAACTAATTATCATCCTCAATATAATGTAATTTCTTTAAATTCATAACTTAAATCTTTAAATTGACTCATATTTTCATCTCCAACAACATCAAATAAATAATGACAAATATGAGTTTATTTGAAGATTTGAGTTACGAATTTGATTAAATTTGTTTTATATTACAAAATATAATTAATTTGATGGATTTTGTTTGAAAATTTTGATGAATTTTTGTAAAAAAATGATAACATTGTTGACGTTTTAAAACATAAAATATCAAATTGTCACTTAAAATTAAAATAAAGGACCAAATCGAAAAATAAAAGATAAATGACTAAAACGTTAACTGAAATTAAGTCAATAGATCACAAGTGGTATTTAGCTTAAAATTTATAAGGTATACTTTTATTTATCTTGGTTTAATTTCATGTGTAGTATTTAAAAAATTGGCCATACAACATATATGATAATTGCTATTTCTTACAATCTAAAATACTGATGTAACATAGAAAGAGAATATTAGAACATAAATTTAGTTCTTAGTAACTTACCATACCACCAATTCTTATTATTTTTTTCTTCTCATAAAATGATATTTTTATATATAATCACAAGTATATGAAAGCTTTACGTATCCTTAATGTAAATTAATTGGGATATTATTTTGAAAACAAAAAAATATACTAATTGAGATTTTATCCCCTACAAATATATTTCATCAATACCACGTCAAAGATTATCTCTACCACTTAAATTATCATAACCACAACAATAGATATATAATCTATTATGTTACTTTTAATATTTTTATCATTCAATCGCTTTTTTCTTTAATGATAATCGTGACTATTCTTATTTTTCCGTGATATATAAACACATATTGTCTCTTATTTTCCATCAACTTCAAAATCATAATCGAGTGGTATAGAATCACATATTGTCTTTTATTTTCAAAGATTAGTTATCAATCAATTGTTGCTTTCAAAAGCATAATTTAGTGGTATAGAAATATATATTGCCTCTTATTTTTATTTCTTTTAAATTAATTAACACTAAGATCAAATAGATTTCTATTGTGATTTAAATGCGTAGTTCTTAAGGAACTCAACCAAAAAATTTTACAAACGATAACTTAGGAAAATCATATATTTTGCAATCATACAAGTGTGCATGGTGTTAAATTATTTGTTTTTCGAGAACTATACCCCAAATACAAATGATGCTTGAGAATATTACTTTGAGAAATTCTTCAAGGATGCTTTAACGTTAACTTTAAAGTTCTTCATGAACTTTCTCACAAATGATCTTCATAAACAAAGATCAAAGAAAATTCATTCTTTGAGCAATCCTTTAGAGATGCTTTAATTTTAATTTTTTTCAAAACCTACATCACTAATTATCTTCATAGTGATAAAAAAAAAAAAATCATTATTTGAACAATCCTTTAGAGATGCTTTAATGTTAAATTCCACTGGAATATAACAAAAAAATAAAAATAAAGAAAGATATGATAATTATACAAGCCAACGAATTTTCTACAAGACTTATACGAAACAAATAAAAGTTGGACATGTAAAAGAAAATAATGTTTCAAGAAAGAATATCATCATATGAAGAAGATAGAAAAGAAGAAAAAATATTCTTGGAATAGAACCTCCAAGTTGATTATGTCATAATTCATATGGACATCCACAATGTGTATATTCATAACAAAAAATGAGTATTTGAATTAATTTTTACTTTGGCATGATTGTGTAATTGTCTATCGCAAAATTTATTGAGTGTTATAAACTTAGAGTTTCAATACCTATCAGTGTTACCTTTGAGAACATAACTTTTAATGTTTATGCGGTTTTAATTGTGCATTGTAATTTGAGACTTTTAGATGGGATTAAAATATCATAAATTTGAGACTCTTAGATGGGATTACAATATTATGATATTTTATATATGATGACATCCTTGATAAAACATATTGTTGCGTAACACTATTGTATAACACTGCCTACACAATATATTGCCTTCACAGGCTAACTGAGAGCAGTTATGATGATTGGGTTGAGTCTTTGAAACTTTCCTTTATTGTGACTAATTGGATATGGTTCTCACCGAGGATGAGTCTACAAACCCACAAAAAGATCTTTTGCTCTTAATAAGTTAAAAAAAAAAAAAAAGAGAAATGAGTACACTCGAACAAAATGTGCTTGATGATTATGAAATTTACTATGGACAAGAGTTAATATCTAGCCTTCAGACCAAAACATCAGACCCAAACATTAGAGACAATCTTCGTAATCTTTAGAGGCCCGTTATTTTAAGAGGTATATGTTTAGAAACATGCGTGTAATCTTTGTGTTCATCTGATCTCATCATTTGGTCACTTTCTCTAGTAGCTTCCTCTTATTTATTTCTTCTACTTTTTGCAAACTTAATGAAGCCATTAATCCAAAGTCATTATTCTCATAAAACACTTTTGTTTACATCAAAAATTTTAAATGGAAAACCAACTTGTTTCCAACACATAATTCCTTGACTAGAACGTCCAAAGCAACATCATGTTCTAGGTTAAAGTATTCAGACCAACCAACACCAACAAAATCCTCAATAAAATCAATTTTATTTTCAACGAGGTTTGGGAAGTTTACTTGGTTTTGTAAAGAACGTCCAATTGATCGATGTTGCAGGTCATCGTAGGAACATAAGAGACATTACTGAATATATGGTCCAAGAATGAACTTGAAACCATTGAATACATGAGACAATCAAAGAGTTTTGGGTGATTGTGAGTAATGAGTGCTTTTATGAAAACATTTGAGTTTCTATAAACATAACTAACGCGCACGTGTAAACACACATAAACAACACTCTTCAGAAAATCATAGACCATACATAACTTACAAGAAAAACGTTCATACTAAAATTAATTGAAGTTGGATTGACCAAAGGCACTAACAAACTCAATTTAAGTAGAGGAATAACACACACACACACGTACACGCGCACGCACATATTTAACCATCTACTCAGTTATACAAGAGGCAAAAATAAGGAGACTTCAACATCATTCATTTACAAATAGAATGTTGAGATTTTTTTTTATGAAATTGAATCTCTCCTTAGCAAGGGATTTTATGAAAATATCATCTCACTGATGATTAGTGTCAACAAATTTAATGTCTAAAATACTCTTCTGGACAAAATCCCATATAAAATTATGTCTAATATCTATATGTTTGGCCCTTGAGTGTAAAATACGATTTTTGGTTAAACATATAGCTGAAGTATTTTCTTAGAAGAAACGAATGTTACTCTCACATATTGTGCTTCTATTGTAGAGAAAGCAATAGTTCCTTGTGTTTTGTTTGACCAGAAGATTAGATTCTCACCAAGGAACATACAATTTCAACTTGTGCTTTTCCTTTCTAGCTTATCTCGAGCATTGTCAGCATCAAAAAAACCTATTGACCTATACTCAGAGGATGACTGATAACACAAACCTATCTAAAGATTATCTTAACAACTATTAAGTTGGATTCTTTAGGGTCAGATTAAAACCTTGCCATACAAACATACTAAAAAGAATATCAAGTCTAAAGGCAGTTAAGTAATGGAGATAACCGATCATTCCTCTGTATACCTTCTGATCTACCTTTTTTACTTGACTCATTTTTATCAAGAGAACATGTTGATGCACAGGTGTAGACATAGGCTTACATTCATCCATTTAAATTTCTTAAGCAATTCTCTTGTTTATTTCTTTTGATGAATGAATACACCTTCTAGGCACATCTCAAAATCATTATGCATTAACATAGAAAACTCTTGGCAGAGCTTGTCGTTAGTAGAACAAAAAATGATATAATCAATATATATTTAGACAATGAGAAGGTCATTCATCAATAATTTTCTAAATAAAGTAGTGTGTCAACTTGACCTCTTTCAAAATGCATGCCTCAAGAGCTTGATTGTACTAAGCCAACTACTGGGCTAGATTTTACAATCATAATGTGTTTAAGGTTTGTACAAAGTTGTACTCATAAAATATATCTCAGCACTAAGACAATAAAAAAGGGATTAAGAGCAAGAGTGCATAGATAGTTGTATCGTGCTTATTATAGTAATGTCGTTGTATAGATCAATGAGGGTTTGATGTCATTTTATAGAGAAACTTTAGGGTTTCTAGTCATTGTTCTAATTGCAAGAAATCAATATGTATCATAATGTTTCGAATTAAATCTTCAGAGATGGATTTTCCATCAAAGCTTGTCTAAATTATCTTTGTAATTATTATGCGTATCTTGATATGGAAACTGAAACAGTAGAGGATACCATTAACAAAATATGTCACATAGACCTTCAAACAAACAACATATTTAAGATGATGATTTGAGGATGAATAAATTTATCTTCTTCAAAACACTGACATTGTAGAGTGTTTACTTTTTTTTATCAGAGTGTTGTCTTTCCAAAGAGTTGATTTCCATCAGAGTTAGACGATCAATGCATTGTTATACTTATAAATGGTATACAATCAAAGAATGATCATGATTATCACAGGTAGACTAATCAAATGCTTAATACACTTATTTTAGACATAACAAATCAAAGCATTTTGTTGCATTAATAGGATCACAAAAGACACGTTTTAGAGTGCTTTAATCAAACTTGGAATACGAATTTCAGAGCGAAGTATTGGTATTCCCTTAAATTTCTCAAAAACATCATAAGATGCAATGTAAAATCATTTAACAATTATATGATATATGAATTGAACATTTAAACGAGACATTAATGCTTTAAATTGTTCCGATGAAATAATGGTGTTATCATCAAAACAAGTAAGGGTCATAGTTGTTCAAACCAACTTGATTCTAACATAACTCACCACCTTTACCAGATGTTATACACATGATCTACACACCATGTTTTAACTCAGCTTCATCCTTAAACACTTTAAAAGCATCCAACGATTTAAATTTCTCAAGTAAATCAATCCATCCATACCTTGAGAAATCATTAGTATATGTGATAAAATGCCTAAAACTTCCCATAGGAAAAGGAGTAATAGGTCCACAATTATCTGTGTATAAATTGGAAATGATTTTTACTTTTGGTGGCCCCACCTTTTTTAACTCTAGAAGTAATTTCCCTTTTATGCAATTAACATAAAGAGTCCTTTATCGTTATTTACGTTCTTTCACTTAATATATGTCAATTTTCGGAGACTCTATCCCGTTTTCTTCTTACCACAATGTTAATAGTTGAACTCTCTCCAATTTCAAAATTAGAACAAACATCCAAAATATATAAATTTTCTCCCAAACTTACAGAACAAACAAGTGGAGTCTTAATATATAGTAACTCTTTTATCACTGAAGTGGAAACAGAAGCAATAGTTATCCAACATGAAAAAAAAATTAAATTACTTGTCATAGAAGGTATATAAACAATTATCTATGTATAAACTGGAAATGAGTTTTACTTTTGGTGGCCCCACCTTTTTTTACTCTAGAAGTAATTTTCCTTTTATGCAATTAACACGAAAGAGTCATTTATCCTTATTTACGTTCTTTCCCTTAATATATGCCACTTTTCAGAGACTCTATCCAGTTTTCTTCCTACCACAATGTTAATAGCTGAACTTTTTCCAATTTCAAAATTAGAACAAACATCCAAAGTATATAAATTTTCATCCAAACTTACAGAACAAACAACATTGGAGTCTTAATATATAGTAACTCTTTTATCACTAAAGTGGAAAGAGAAGCAACAATTATCCAACATGAAGAAAAAAATTAAATTACTTGTCATAGAAGGTATATAAACAACATTATTCAAATTGAATACATGTCCAGTAGAAAACTTAAGGAAAACAACAACTATATGATCCTCTTCCACATTAGCTCCACTCCCAATAGTGGTCTTCGTATCTCCCTTCAATTGGTTTCCTTCTACTTCTGAATTCTTGCAATGAGTTTGTAACATGAATAACTATTCAAGTATCTAACCTCCATGTATAAGAAGAAACAACAACAAAATTTGATTCAAAACACACTAGAGCTAGTATGATATATTTCTTCTTTTCCAAATAATTTATGAACCTCCAACAATATGTTTGCTTGTGCACAAAGGTATTGCAAAACTTAAATTTTCCATTGAGCATTGATCCGATGTCGTACCCGGGTCAAATACAAGTGATAAAATGTAGATAGAGGTAATAACTCAAGTCATTTTGCAAGGACTTCTGCTATAATAATAATAACCAAATTGAAAGTTGAAATTAGAAATTGTATTTTTTAGATTTTTGTTTGAACAAATTAGCAAAACGATTAATCCATTGATTTGAGTTTCAGATCTATCACATATTTAACAACAAGTTTAATTTCTGATTCGTGATTCTATTCCTATTTGACTATAGAATTGGTCAAACAAGTGTAATCAAATCTATGTGAATTCGGTTTCTTTGACTGGATTAAGCATCACAATCATTAATATATTACAATTAATGATCAAGTGTAAAAAAAAATTAATTCAATAAGTTAGATACCAAATTTTTGTCAAACTAATTTAATCGATCCAATTGAGGTTCAATTTAAGCAATTAGAATATCAATATAATCAAATAAACATAAATAGAACTATGAAGTGAAATTGACAGTGTAACCTAAATCTCAAGGTGTTGATGAAACTCTGAACTCGTGGATTAATTTTATGAAATTAGTCTTCCATGAAATTGAAATAAAAAAGTGTTTATTTATGTTTTCTGAATCCGAAAATACAATATGTCTAAGAAAGAAAAGAAACTCCCAATATATAGTACTCGATTTTGGACTTTTAAAACAAGTGGCCAAATACTTAAAAATATTACAAAAGTCCAGATTACGAAATCTGCAATTTAGGCCCAGTAAAGTTCAGCATTGGGCTTTTATTCCAACACAGAAGTTGTAGCTCTGATTTTTAGCTTTCCAATGCCTACTCGCATGCGTCAATATCCATAGCTAAAGTTATGGCCTACAGAGCGAGCAGGGGTCAAAATACAAATAGTAAAATTATAATTCAATTTCGACCAAAAGTTTAGAAACAAGCTAAAAAATTATTCTAAACTATATAGAGCTATTAAAAATACCAAAGTAAAAGCTAGAAACATGTGCCCAGATGTTATGATCAAGCATGAATTTGGGTATACCATAACCTTGCCCAAAATTTGCATCATAAAATTGACAAAGATTGCCACTCCTTGTCTTCTTAAATTGAAACTTTTTGAATTTATTCTTATAAGACTTATTCTTATTGTTACCACTATGTGAAGTAAGTTGCACATTATCAGACCTTCCTTTGTTTTTATAATTTCCTCCTCTTGAGAGAGATTGGATATAATGTAATCAATGTTCCATTCGTTCTGTTGAGCGTTATAGGAAGTTCTTAAAGCATAAAATTGAGACAAAAGGAATTCAGACCTTCCATATGAGAAAGCTATATTCTTACTCCACTGTCGTCAAATTTAACTTACTGTACCAATGCACTAGTTTATAACATGCTAACGAATACCTCCCACTTCATCATAGCTAGTCTTCCCCAATAACGACAAATAGCAGGATTTCTTAGTCAAATTGAGTTTCTTAAATTTCACACCAACAACCATGACAAATTATTGGACATTTTCAATGTCACAAGTGCTTTCTTTGATTGTCTGATAACTAGGTTTGAAGATTACCTCTGAAGAATGGCACTGAAACTGAGTCTGAAGACTATATGAAGATTGAATTTGATGGATGCATCTAAATCCCTTGTATGCCTCTACATAGTTCATATCAAGGTATTATTAACTCAGAAGAGATTTTTCAAATGATAAATTCAAATCTATTAATACTCTAATCAAAATGGTGATACACATTCCAAATGTTATCTCTGATATGCAGCCTCTAATGTTGGATTGACCCTTAAGTTTCAATAAGGTGATTTGCTCAGTGACACTAATTCAAAGTCACACAATTTTGCCTTAGACTATCATTATTCAAGAAACACAATCAAAAATAATCAATGGCTGATGAAGAATCAAAGGCTTGTACAATCAACGTGTTTGTGTTCCTAAAAAAGACTATAGGTGTCAAGTTGTTTTAAGAAGACTAGTTTGTAGGTCCAGGTGCAATGTATTTGAAGTTTTGAATTAGTGGATTAAATCCTTTTGCGTGAGGGACTAGACATAACTACCAAGTTAGTGGTGAACCAGAATGAATTCTTGTGTCATTTTTATTCTGTAATTCTTGTTTTACTTTGCCTCTAATCCCTTAACCCCAATTGCAACTACTTTTATTATAAGTCACCAAACCCAAACTAGTTTTAAATAAATTAGCAAAAATAATTCAACTTAGTCCAACAGAACTCAATCCATCTTCTCGTGTTTGCACCTTCAATTGGCATTAAAAGCCCAATTTCAAAAATTAGCATTTTATAGTGTTTGAATAAAGATCCAAGAATTCTCGTGTTTGCACCTTTAATTAGCATCAAGAGTATGGTTTCAAATATTAACACTTTACAATGTTTGAACAAAGATCCAAGTATTAAACAATGTCTGTATTTAGTGAACAAGTTGTTGGAGGAAACATCCATAGGTCACCTTTGTTTGATGGTGAACGATTTGAATACTAAACTTTTGGACATAGTGGAAGATGGCTACACAACTTTAACAAATTTTGATGGTACTGAAATTTCAAGGAAGTATATGGATGTTAAAAACATCAACGACAATTTGATTCTGGCCTATAAAGGAATCAAGTTCAAGAAGCAATGGTCAACCTCCAAGCCATAAAGTATGAGACGTTCAAGATGGAAAAAATGAAGACATTGAAACAAAGTTTTCCAAATTCCAGACTCTGGTCTCAAGATTAAAGGTACTTGAGAAAAGTTATACTACTACTGATCATTTGATGAAAATTCTTAGGAGTCTGCCAAGCAAATGGAGACCTAAGATTACAACTATTCAAGAAGCAAATGATATTTGTACTTTTATATTGGAAGAACTAATCAACACCTTAAGATCATATGAATTTGAGCTTGTAGAGGATCATCCTAAGAAGAAGCAACCAACTTCGGCCTTAAAATCAAAGTAGAAGAAGGTTCTTAAGGCAACAGTAGAATCAGAGGACAATAATTCAGATGATCTGAATCTAAACTCAGCTATTTGAAGTTTATCTAAGCTTAGCTACAAAACTGAATTTATGTGTGAAGCTTGTCAAAAGGAAAAAACAAACAAAGAACTTCTTACTCCTAATAACTTAATCTCTACCTCAAAACCCCTTGAGCTCTTACATATAGATCTTTTTGGACCACTGAAAATAGTCTCACAAAATGTAAATAAGTATGGCTTTGTGATAGTAAATGATTACACAAGGTGGAATTTTGGTAAACTCTTATCAAATAAAGATGAATGCAACAAGGTTTTTATTGAATTTTGCAAACAAGTAATGGATGAAAATGGTCTTAAGATTGTAACAGTTAGAAGTGATCATGGAGGAAAATTTTAAAAGAAGTTGTATGAAAGGGTAAAAAGCTTAACATCTCATACTTTAAACAATTTGGTTGTATTTGTTATATGTTAAATACTAAAAACAACATTGGCAAGTTTGTTTCCACATCACAAAAATGCATCTTCATTGGATAGTCTGAAGGATCCAAACCTTATTGAGTTCTTAATTGGGAAACTCTTATTGAGGATAAGTCAATACATGTTAAATTTGATGACAAATAGCTTGACCTTAAAAAGTCAAAGCTAGTTGAGGATAGTGCAGGTGTACTAGAATTAGAGGAACCAAACCCAAACAAACTAGAAGAACCAGTAAAATTAGTGGATACAAGTAATCAATTGAACCTACATTTGTTGATGAAACACTAACAGATGGATGGATCCTTGCAACACAAGAAGAGTTAAATGAATTTAAAAGGAATGATGTTTGGGATCTAGTACATGTCGTAAAGAAAAACATTATTGGAACCATGTGGGTTTTTAGAAACAAGCTAATGAAAAATGTGAAGTGGTCAGAAACTAGGCAAGACTTGTCGCACAAGGCTACATTTAGCAAGAGAGTATTGATTACACTTTGACATTTTCTCCAGTGGCCAGGTTAGAAGCGATTTGTATCCTACTTTCTTTTGATGCAAATAATAACATTACATTATTTCAAATGGATGTCAAAAGTGTATTTCTAAATGGGTATGTAAATGAAGAAGTTTATGTTAAGCCACTCCTAGGTTTTGAAAGTTCTGAATTTCCATACCATATATTTAAACTTAGGAAACCACTGTATGGTCTAAAACAAGCATCTAGGGCATGGTATGATAGACTAAGTAATAAGATAAGTAGACAACACCCTGTTTAGAAAATCAATAAGAGGTGACATTCTTATCATTCAAATTTATGTTGATGACAATATTTTTGGATCTACTAATTACACTCTTTGTCAAGAACTTTCTAAGTTGCTGCAACTTGAATTTCAAATGAGAATGATGAGAAAACTTAAGTTATTCTTAGTTCAAAAATTCAAAAAGGCATATACATTAATCAAACCAAATATACAAAAGGGCTTCTCAAGAAGTTTAAAATGAATGATGGTAAACATATGGCTACACTAATGGACCCTACCTGTTTACATGAAAATGATGAATCGGGCCAAAAGGTTGACCAAAAAACATATAGAGGAATGATTGGATCACTGCTTTACCCTACTGCCACCAGACCTTGTATTATATTTAGTGTATGTGTTTGTGTCGGATTTTAAGCTAGGGTATCTTATTTAATTGTTGTTAAGAGGATCCTTAAATACTTAAAGTTACTACCTACCTTAGTTTGTTCTACAAAAAATCTACTAAGTACAAATTAAGTGGCTATTGTGATATTAATTATGCTGGAGAAAAAATTGAGAGAAAAAGCGCATGGGGAAACTACACATTTCTTGGTGAAAACTTAATCTCATGGTGAAGTAAGAGACAAAACACAATGTCAACAGTGGAGGCTGAGTACATTTCAACAGTTGGTTGCAATTCTAAATTGCTAGGGATGAAACAACTGGAAGATTACAAGATTCTTGAGAGTGCCATTCTCATATTTTGTGACAACACTTCTGCCATTTGCGTAATTAAGAACCCAATCCTATATTCTAGAGCCAAGCACACAGAAATGAAATATCACTTCATTTGGGACCTTGATCAAAATAGAGTGCTAAATATCCAGTTTGTAGACAATGGGCACCAATGGGCTCACATATTCACCAAACCGCTAGCTGAAGATAGGTCTGACTTCATTAGGAAAAATCTAAACCTTACCTTTATACCTGAATGATGTTGTGCCAATCTTAGAGAAGTTTAGATTCATATAAGGATCGGTTTTATGTTCTATTCATATTAGGCTATTTTTATGTTTGATTATTTCTATTAATCCAAGTGTTTTCTAGTCTGAGAGTCATTGTTACAATCAACTTTTTAGAAGCAAAGAATTTTGTTCAAAAATATTTTAACCGAACCCGATAGTAGATTTTTCTGTTCCTCAAGCAATATGTAGGTTTTTATGTTGTGTTAGGAAAACTTGGCTTGTAGAGTCAATGTGTTTGTGTTCCTCAAAGAATTTGTAGGTATCAGGTTGTTCTGAGAAGACTAGCTTGTAGGGTTAGGTGTTGTGTAATTCGAGCTTTGAATTAGTGGATTAAATTCTTTTGAGTGAGGGAACTAGATATATCTACCAAGTTGGTGGTGAACCATGATAAATTCTTGTGTCACTTTAATTCTAAAATTCTCTTTTTACTTTTGCCTCAAATCACTTAACCCGTTTACTTCTACTTTTATTCTAAATAAGTCACCAAACCCTAACCAATTTTAAATAAATTAGCAAAAAGAGTCAAACTTAGTCAAACACAACCCCCTTACAAGAAAATAATATGAATACATTACAAGAAAATATAAAAACTAATGTAAACTAAACTACGTTGAAGTTATCACAAATTAGTCAGATATGAAGGTAAGGTTTAGGTTTTTCTTGATGAAGTCAAACCTATTTTCAGGTAGTGATTTGGTCAATATGTCAGTCCATTGGTGTTCAATGTCTACAAATTGAATGTTTAGTACCCCTTGGATTTTGAAAACGGTGAAAACCTAAAGAATATTTATTTAAATTGTTGTAGAAATTTTAGGATTTTGAAAATGATCATAAATTTGAAGTAGAAATAAATAAAAACCTAGTTTGGTTTTGGTTTTGGTGACTTGGAGTAGAAACAATCAGATTAAAAGGCAACAAGCAATGAAAACATAAATGATTTGACACGTAAATTTATCCAGATTTACCACTAACTTGGCTACATCTAGTCCCTTATTCATAAGGCTTTGATCCATTAATTCAAATACCTTGAATTACAAAGCATCAAACCCTCCAAGCCAGTGTTCTCAAACAACCTGACAACCCCAGACTTTTGAGGAACTAACAAGACAAGTATTCGCCTAACAACACTAGATTGAAGAAGAAACTAAACCACTATCAGGTTGGATACAAAATATTGGAACTTGAGTAATAAAGCTGATAAAAATAATAACTCACACACTCTAAGAAAATAACACTCAAAGAATATTTCTCATTCGAACAAGTATTTCTCTCTTTAAACTCTAAGACTACTTTTTTTTTCCTGCTTTTCGATGTTTTTCTTTTTCAACCTTGAGTATCTATTTATAGTTAAAATTCGGGCTTCAATTTAGTCTTGTTTAATTCTGAATTGTATTTTGTTCAGATTATATTTGCAAATTCTTCAGATTGATTATGTTTCTTTTTTGTTTAGATTGAGAATGTAAATTCTTTAGATTGATTTTGTTCGTATTTTGTTCATATTGCGTTTGTAAATTCTTCATATTGATTATGTTCATAATTTGTTGTACATAAATTTGACAATATCTTCTTTCATACTCTTTCAAATCTAATATGTTGTTTTCATAAAATAATTTTGTTGTCATAAAAAATGTAAGAATAAAATAAACTTGATTCCAACAATCTCTCCCTTTTTTATGATGGCAAAACTTTTATTTTTTATAACAACTTCGCCTCCATGACCACTTCTAATTGTTAAAATCTTAAGACCCTTTTCATTCATTATTTGTTTGCAAAATGTGATAAACACTTTATGGGGATTCATCCTTACTTTTTTGTTTGTTTTTCTTTTTGACAAGCTTCACACATAATTTCAGTTTTGTAACTAAGCTTAGGTAGATCTTTAACTAGTTGAAGTTTATTCAATTTTGAAATTCATCTATGGTTTGCATGACCTAATTTTTTGTATCAAATTAGTTTCTTATCATTTACTGGCATAAGACACTTAACCTCTTGTTTCTCTAAACTAAACAAATTTATCTTATAAATGTTGTTTTGCCTCAGACTTGTAAAGAGTACAAATCCATTTTTCTAACTAATTGCCTTGCATGTCTTTCGATTGAATAAAATATCATACTTATTATCACTTAACTGACTAATACTTAATAAATTATACTTAAAACCTTTAACAAACAAGACATCTGTAATAGAAAGGGAAGTACCATAACAAATTGTACCTTGACTAATGATCTAGCCTTTTTTTCTTCTTTCCATAACATTAGCAAGAGAATCTTTAAATACTTCTTCATACTTATTACAGTTACATGTAGTATTTTCAATTGATGTTGAAATATGATTATTTTTCAAAGTTATATTTTCAACCTTAAGTTCAGCAATATCAATTTTTAGAGTTGCATTTTCTATTTAAAGTTCAGTAATATTAATTTTTAGAGTTGTATTTTCTGTTTTAAGTTCAATACTTTAATTCTTTAACACATTAATTTTTTCAGTTAGGTTTGCATTTTCTTCTCTAAATGTTTTCAATTTTAGAGACAATTTGTGATACTTATTTAAAAAATCATTTATAGAAGTAATTAAATCTGATATAGTAAAGTCGGAAAATACCTCAATTTCTTCATATGTTGATTCACTTCAAGAGTCAGGATCTATGTTGGATCCGGAGGCAGAGTTGGTATGAGCCATTAGAGCCAAAATCTTCTTGTTCATCGTTAGAAGATACATCAGAATCATCCGATGTAGCCATTAAACTCTGCTTCTTAGGTCTAGAATCTTTGCTATGGTGTTTACCTTTCTCTAGATTTGGACAATCTGACTAGATATGTCCAGGTTCATTGCATCCATAGCAGATAATGTTTTTCTTGTCAAAATTTTCATTCATTCCTTAACTGGACTGCTTGGAATCTTTCTAAGGGAAATATCGCTTCTTGTTGTACCACATCCTCTAAATTCTTCTGGATATGAAGGCAATCTCCTCTTCCTTTGAGTTCAAATTCTGATAATTTGAATCACTATCATTTGATTCTGATGTTGCCTTTAGAACCTTATTCAGCTTAGATTTCAAGGTCGTAGTCTTGTTCTTCTTCTTGGGCTCATTTTCTTCAAGCTCAATTTCATGTGACCTGAGAGAGCTAATTAATTTCTCTAGCTTAAAAGTATTCATATCCTTTGCTTCTTGAATGGCAGTGATCTTAGGTCTCCACTTACTTGTCAAACTCCTAAGGATTTTCTTCACATGATCAGCAGTAATATAACTTTTCTCAAGTACCTTTAGTATTGAGACCAAGATCTCAAATCTAGAAAACATTGTTTCAATGTCTTCATCTTCTTCCATCTTGAACAACTCATACTTTTAGACTATGAGGTTGGCCTTTGCTTCCTGAACTTGCTTCTTTCCTACATGTGTTAGAATCAGACTATCATAAATACTTTTTGCATCTCCTTGTTGGTGCACTTGTCAAACTCCTTGAAGGTGGTTGCATTTATGATGAATGTTCTGGACTTACGGTGCATCTTATATATCTTATTGTGATAAGCATTCCTCTCTTTTCTTGGAATTTCAATACCCTTAGTACTCTTTGGAGCAATACAACCATCTTCCACCAAGTCCCAAAGTTCAAGATCTTGTGAAATATAGAAACTTTTCAGCCTATCTTCCCAATACTCAAAACGTTCTCCATCAAACAGAGGTGGTAAGTTGATGTTTCCTTCAGCAGCTTCTTCACAGAATCCAAACATATTGAACCCTTGGATCTTTTCTCAAACATTGTAAAGTGCTCAGCCTTGAGACTGAGCTGGGATACCAATTGAAGGTGGAAACACGATAGG